>NC_086450.1:229193117-229380617 GCF_028390025.1 Pseudophryne corroboree
GTCCACATGGATCGTAAAGTATGAAAAAGTTCTAAAAAATGTAAAACCTTATGTCATGTCGATCTAGAACACGTTGACCTAGAGTCCCTGTCGACCTAAAAACCACGTTGTCCTACTTACTGTCGAACAATAGTGGTCGACCTAGACTGGATCCCGCCTCAGGGATATATGAAAATAAAGTCCTTTTTTTCTCTAACGTCCTAGTGGATGCTGGGGACTCCGTAAGGACCATGGGGATAGACGGGCTCCGCAGGAGACATGGGCACTTTAAGAAAGAATTTAGGTTCTGGTGTGCACTGGCTCCTCCCTCTATGCCCCTCCTCCAGACCTCAGTTTGATACTGTGCCCAGACGAGCTGGGTGCTTTTCAGTGAGCGATCCCGAGTTTGCTGAGAGAAAGTATTTTGTTAGGTTTTTTATTTTCAGGGAGCTCTGCTGGCAACAGACTCCCTGCATCGTGGGACTGAGGGGAGAGAAGCAGCCCTACTCTCTGAAGCTAGGTCCTGCTTCTTAGGCTACTGGACACCATTAGCTCCAGAGGGATCGTACGCAGGATCTCACCCTCGCCGTCCGATCCCAGAGCCGCGCCGCCGTCCCCCTCGCAGAGCCGGAAGACAGAAGCCGGGTGAGTATGAGAAGCAAAGAAGACTTCACAGGTGGCAGAAGACTCCGTTCTTCACTGAGGTAACGCACAGCACTGCAGCTGTGCGCCATTGCTCCCACACACCTCACATACTCCGGTCACTGTAAGGGTGCAGGGCGCAGGGGAGGGGGGGGGAGCGCCCTGGGCAGCATTTGGGACCTCTTTTGGCAAAAGTTAAACATATATACAGCTGGTCACTGTATATATGTATGAGCCCCCGCCAAAAATTGCATATTTAAGCGGGACAGAAGCCCGCCGCCGAGGGGGCGGAGCTTCTTCCTCAGCACTCACCAGCGCCATTTTTTCTCCACAGCTCCGCTGAGAGGAAGCTCCCCAAGCTCTCCCCTGCAGATACACGGTAGAAGAGGGTAAAAAGAGGGGGGGGGGCGCACATAATTAGGTGCAAAAAAAACAAAAAAACAAAAAAACACAATATATAAACAGCAGCTACTGGGTTAACATTAAGTTACTGTGTTATTCCTGGGTTTATAGCGCTGGGGTGTGTGCTGGCATACTCTCTCTCTGTCTCTCCTAAGGGCCTTGTGGGGGAACTGTCTTCAAAAAGGGCATTCCCTGTGTGTGTGGTGTGTCGGTACGCTTGTGTCGACATGTCTGATGAGGAAGGCTATGTGGAAGCAGAGCGGGAGCAAGTGAATGTGGTGTCTCCGCCGACGGCGCTGACACCTGATTGGATAGATATGTGGAAGGTTTTAAATGATAATGTTAATTCCTTGCATAAAAGGTTAGAAAAAGCTGAAGCCTCAGGACAGTCAGGGTCCCAACCCGTGCCTGATCCTATGTCGCAGAGGCCGTCAGGGTCTCAGAAGCGCCCACTATCCCAAATTGTTGACACAGATACCGACATGGATTCTGACTCCAGTGTCGATTACGATGATGCAAAGTTACAGCCAAAATTGGCTAAATCCATCCGTTATATGATTATAGCAATTAAGGATGTGTTGCACATCACAGAGGAAATCCCAGTCCCTGACAAGAGGGTACATATGTATGGGGAAAAGAAGCCGGAGGTAACCTTTCCCCCCTCACACGAGCTAAATGAGTTATGTGAAAAGGCTTGGCAATTTCCAGATAAAAAACTGCAGATTTCCAAAAAGATTCTTATGGCGTATCCTTTCCCGCCAACGGACAGGTTACGCTGGGAATCCTCCCCTAAGGTGGACAAAGCTTTAACACGCTTATCCAAGAAGGTAGCCCTGCCGTCACAGGATACAGCTACCCTCAAAGATGCTGCGGATCGCAAACAGGAGGTTACCCTGAAGTCCATTTATACACATTCAGGTACCTTACTGAGGCCGGCGATCGCGTCGGCCTGGGTGTGTAGTGCTGTAGCAGCATGGACGGATACCTCATCTGAGGAAATTGATACCTTAGACAAGGATACT
Source organism: Pseudophryne corroboree (assembly GCF_028390025.1). Taxonomy (NCBI): domain Eukaryota; kingdom Metazoa; phylum Chordata; class Amphibia; order Anura; family Myobatrachidae; genus Pseudophryne; species Pseudophryne corroboree. Next base: position 229,195,163 of record NC_086450.1, read on the forward strand.
ATATTGTTGACCTTGGGGCATATTAAAGACGCTGTCCTATATATGAGAGATGCTCAAAGAGACATTAGTCTACTGGGTTCTAGAATAAATGCTATGTCAATTTCTCCCAGAAGGGTCTTGTGGACTCGGCAATGGACAGGTGATGCCGACTCAAAAAGACCTTACAAGGGTGAGGAATTGTTTGGGGAGGGTCTCTCGGACCTGGTCTCCACAGCTACTGCTGGAAAGTCAAATTTTTTGCCATATGTTTCCTCACAGCCTAAGAGAGCACCGTATTCTCAAATGCAGTCCTTTCGATCAAGGAAAAATAAGAAAGTCCGAGGTGCTTCGTTTCTTGCCAGAGGCAGGGGCAGAGGAAAGAAGCTGCACAACACAGCTAGTTCCCAGGAACAGAAGTCCTCCCCGGCCTCTACAAAATCCACCGTATGACGCTGGGGCTCCACAAGCGGAGCTAGGCCCGGTGGGGGCACGTCTTCGAAATTTCAGCCACAAGTGGGTTCACTCCCAGTTGGATCCCTGGGCAATAGACATTGTGTCTCAGGGATATAAGCTGGAATTCGAGGAGATGCCCCCTCACTGATACCTCAAATCGGCCCTGCCAGCTTCCCCCCACGAGAGGGAAATAGTGTTAACTGCAATTTACAAATTGTATCTTCAACAGGTGGTGGTCAAGGTTCCCCTCCTTCAACAAGGACCATTCGACCATGTTTGTAGTCCCGAAACCGGACGGTTCGGTCAGACCCATATTGAATTTAAAATCCCTGAACATATACCTGAAAAGGTTCAAGTTCAAGATGGAATCGCTGAGAGCAGTCATCGCAAGCCTGGATGGGGGGGATTTTATGGTGTCTCTGGACATAAAGGATGCATACCTTCATGTCCCCATTTATCCACCTCATCAGGCGTACCTCAGATCTGTGGTACAGGATTGTCATTACCAATTTCAGACGTTGCCGTTTGGTCTCTCCACGGCACCGAGAATATTTACCAAGGTAATGGCGGAAATGATGGTACTCCTGCGAAAGCAAGGAGTCACAATTATCCCATACTTGGATGATCTCCTCATAAAAGCGAGATCGAGAGAGCAGTTGCTGATCAGCGTAGCACTTTCTCTGGAAGTGTTACGGCAACACGGCTGGATTCTAAATATTCCAAAGTCGCAGTTGGTTCCTTCGACTCGTCTTCCTTTCCTGGGCATGATTCTAGACACAGACCAGAAAAGGGTTTATCTCCCGATGGAGAAAGCTCAGGAACTCATGACACTGGTCAGGAACCTATTATAACCAAAACAGGTGTCAGTGCATCACAGCACTCGTGTCCTGGGAAAGATGGTGGCATCATACGAGGACATTCCCTTCGGCAGGTTCCATGCGAGGACTTTTCAATGGGACTTACTGGACAAGTGGTCCGGATCACATCTTCAGATGCATCGGTTAATCACCCTATCCCCCAGGGCCAGGGTGTCACTCCTGTGGTGGCTGCAGAGCGCTCACCTTCTCGAGGGCCGCAGATTCGGCATTCAGGACTGGGTCCTGGTGACCACGGACGCAAGCCTCCGAGGTTGGGGTGCAGTCACACAGGGAAGAAATTTCCAAGGTCTGTGGTCAAGTCAAGAGACTTGCCTTCACATCAACATCCTGGAACTAAGGGCCATATACAACGCCCTACGTCAAGCGGAGACCCTGCTTCGCGACCAACCGGTTCTGATTCAGTCAGACAACATCACCGCAGTGGCTCATGTAAACCACTAAGGCGGCACAAGGAGCAGAGCCACCAAGATTCTTCACTGGGCGGAGAATCACGTAAGCGCACTGTCAGCAGTGTTCATCCCGGGAGTGGACAATTGGGAAGCAGACTTCCTCAGCAGACACGACCTCCACCTGGGAGAGTGGGGACTTCATCAGGAAGTCTTCGCACAGATTACAAGTCGGTGGCAACTGCCACAGGTGGACATGATGGCATCCCGCCTCAACAAAAAGCTACAGCGGTATTGGGCTAGGTCAAGAGACCCTCAGGCGATAGCTGTAGACGCCCTGGTGACACCGTGGGTGTTCCAGTCGGTCTATGTATTTCCTCCTCTTCCTCTCATACCCAAGGTGCTGAGGATAATAAGAAAAAGAGGAGTGAGAACAATACTCATTGTTCCAGATTGGCCACGAAGGACTTGGTATCCAGATCTGCAAGAAATGCTCACAGAGGACCCGTGGCCTCTTCCTCTAAGACAGGACTTGTTGCAACAGGGGCCCTGTCTATTCCAAGACTTACCGCGGCTGCGTTTGACGGCATGGCGGTTGAACGCCGGATCCTAGCAGAGAAAGTCATTCCAGATGAGGTCATTCCTACGCTGATAAAGGCTAGGAAGGACGTGACAGCTCAACATTATCACCGTAGATGGCGAAAATATGTTGCTTGGTGTGAGACCAGGAGTGCTCCTACGGAGGAATTCCAGCTGGGCCGTTTCCTTCACTTCCTACAGTCCGGAATGAATTTGGGCCTAAAATTGGGTTCCATTAAGGTCCAGATTTCGGCCCTATCCATTTTCTTTCAAAAAGAGTTGGCTTCTCTACCTGAAGTTCAGACGTTTGTAAAGGGAGTGCTGCATATTCAGCCCCCTTTTGTGCCTCCAGTGGCACCTTGGGATCTTAACGTGGTGTTGAGTTTCCTGAAATTCCACTGGTTTGAACCACTCAAAACGGTGGAGTTGAAATATCTCACGTGGAAGGTGGTCATGCTATTAGCCTTGGCTTCGGCTAGGCGTGTGTCAGAGTTGGCGGCTTTGTCACATAAAGCCCCTATCTGGTTTTCCATGCGGATAGAGCAGAATTGCGGACCCGTACACAATTTCTGCCGAAAGTGGTTTCATCCTTTCATATAAACCAACCTATTGTGGTGCCTGTGGCTACTACTGACTTGGAGGATTCCGAGTTACTTGATGTGGTCAGGGCTTTGAAGGTTTATGTAGCCAGAACGGCTAGGGTCAGGAAAACAGAATCTTTGTTTATCCTGTATGCTTCCAACAAGCTTGGTGCTCCTGCTTCAAAGCAAACTATTGCTCGCTGGATCTGTAACACGATTCAGCAGGCTCATTCTGCGGCTGGATTGCTGCTGTCAAAATCAGTTAAGGCCCATTCCACTAGGAAGGTGGGCTCTTCTTGGGCGGCTGCCCGAGGGGTCTCGGCATTACAGCTTTGCCGAGCGGCTACTTGGTCAGGTTCAAACACTTTTGCAAAGTTCTACAAGTTTGATACCCTGGCTGAGGAGGACCTTGTGTTTGCTCAATCGGTGCTGCAGAGTCATCCGCACTCTCCCGCACGTTTGGGAGCTTTGGTATAATCCCCATGGTCCTTACGGAGTCCCCAGCATCCTCTAGGACCTTAGAGAAAATAAGATTTTTCTTACCGGTAAATCTATTTCTCGTAGTCCGTAGAGGATGCTGGGCGCCCGTCCCAAGTTCGGACTTCTTCTGCAATACTTGTATATAGTTATTGCTTCAATAAGGGTAAAGTTATGGTTGCATCAGGGTTCGACCTGATGCTCTGTTATTTGTCATACTGTTATCTGGTTGTTATCACATGTTATACGGTGTGGCTGGTGTGAATCTTGCCCTTGATTATCAAAATCCTTGTACTGTCAGCTCTTCTGGGCACAGTTTCTCTAACTGAGGTCTGGAGGAGGGGCATAGAGGGAGGATCCAGTGCACACCAGAACCTAAATTCTTTCTTAAAGTGCCCATGTCTCCCATGTCTCCTGCGGAGCCCGTCTATCCCCATGATCCTTACGGAGTCCCCAGCATCCACTACGGACTACGAGAAATAGATTTACCGGTAAGTAAAATCTTATTATTTTAATAGTTCTGAGGCAAAAGTCTCTTTAGAGCATCTTCATGCTTAATATACAGATCCTGCCACTAAACCCTGCTTCATAAATACATCTTGATTCTGCATAATACTGTATGCTTCTTTAAGTAGGGGTAATTGAACAGAGGATTGTGTAGACTAAGATCTAAAGGGAGGTTTATTGGAAATTAGCACTAAACATAGGGTTTCTGCTGCGGGGTACACTGGGCTCCACAAGGATAGACATTGGGGTGTAGAGTAGGATCTTGAGCCGAGGCACCAACAGGCTGAAAAGCTTTGACTGTTCCCAGAATGCATAGCGCCGCCTCCTCTATAACCCCGCCTCCCTGCACAGGAGCTCAGTTTTGTAGTTGGTGCTTGCAGTAGCAGGCATGTCAACAGGAGGCTGCTCCAGGCAGTCCAAGAAAATACCTTTTTTTTTTAAAGAAAAAAGTGAAGTCTACAAGGGCTGCAGCGAAGGTTAGATGTCAGGGACATTCTCTTCTGCGGCTCCATCTCTCTCACAGCGGCGCTGTAGACTCCCGCGCCCTGGTTGCCGGGTACACACAGCAGGAGGCTCCGGTTTTCTTCTTGGTCAGACACACACGGGTGGGGCTCTCCGGGATCGTGTGGCCGCATTTCGGGAGGTGGTAAGTGGGTCCCGCTCGCAGGACCCGTGCTTTATCGCAATCCGGGACGGCGCGCCGTGCGCGCTGACGTGGACACTGTGTCAGTACAGGGACCCCACTAGGCCACCAGGGCAAGGGCACAGGTTGGTTTCTCTCATAAACCATTTCTCATGCAGCCCACAGTACCGGTGGTTAAGTCCAGCAGGGGAAAGGCTTAGACCTGTAGCCCCTCCCCCAGCCCTCCATTTAGACTAAATGTTCCCGCCCTGGAGCTGCATCTCTCTCTCTCCCTCACTCCCTGCAGTGTTTGGGCGCCATTACACTCAGCTACACTGTTCCTGGGACTGTTTGGGCAAATCCTTCTCTGTAAAGCCGCCTGCATGTCAGCGCTGTTCATCTTACAGGACCCTTAAGTATTCTACATGTCTGTTGACAGTGTTAGTTAAGAAAGAGTGCATTTAGTCAGGGTTATTTAGTACAAGTACCCTGTGATATCCATCCAGTCTTTACTGTGCATTGTTAGATCTATCTTCTATATAGCTAATCCAGTTCAGTATTATTGCATGTCATAACTTCTGCATTGTACATCTGTGACTATATGTGTGTGCATTTGCCTGCTGTGTGACTTCCGTTCCGTGTTTCTCACTCAGCTTGCTATCCCTATATTCTATAACCTGAGGGGGCTAGGTGCGTCAGGTTTATTATTAATATAGGTTATTCACAAGATATACTCAGTGTGTATTTTTCTATGTGATTTTAGTCACCGTATCTCTCCTAAATTCCTGTTTGTGCAGACTACACTGCGCAGGGGTTTGGGTCAGGTATTGTGCTGCTGATATTGTACTGTGTTACCTTGTATTGCGATATATCATGTCTGCCAAAAAGGGTAACTGTTCTGGGGCTGAACCCACTGGGAGTGGTGATGAAGTCGCAGATACATTTGAGGAAAAAGTAGCAGCTGAGGTTTTTGGTTCTGGGGGTTCCTTGCCCCCCCAGTGGGACTGTAGCATCTGGGGTTCAGAATGACCCACTGTGGGCTACCTTCTCCACGCTACTGACTACACTAGTTACCAAACTAACGCCCCCTATGGGACCTCCTGTGCCGGTGCAACCGTTCATGGTCCCCGTGGTTAATCCGCCGTGGGCAGATAATTTATCCAATCAGTTACAGCACTTGAACCATTCCTTGACTACTAAGAAGTCAAACCCTCGCCCGCCTAAGACCAAAGGGTCCTCTCTGCGGGCCATTACTTCCTCACAATCCACTGCTGTCCCTGACACCTCGTCTGATGAGGATGGCGTTTATACTGACCCCACAGATTCCAATCCGGATCTATCTGATGGGGAGGGTGTGTCATAAGTGGATGTTCCTGATTTATTGGAGGCTATATGGTCAATTCTTCAAATTACGGATGAACCGGAACCGTCCGTTCCTCCTAAGAAACCGGATAGGTTTAAACGTCAGCAGGTGGTTAAACTAGTTTTACCTCACTCTGATCATCTGGTTGATATTCGTCAGGAATCCTGGGAAAACCCAGAAAAGAAGTTCACGCCTCACAAGAAACTACTTGCTCGCTATCCTGTCGCGCCGGAGCTGACTAAAAATTGGGAGACACCTCCGCCGGTGGATTCACATGTGGCAAGGATGGTGGTCTCCTCAGCTCTACCTGTCACTACCGTTACATCTCTGAAAGCGCCTACTGATAAGCGTGTGGAGGGTTGTCTAAATGTAATTTATACCCTTGCGGGCGCCGTACATAAGCCCACTGTTGCAGCGACATGGGCTGCAGAAGCTATTGAAGCGTGGGCCCAGGAGTTGGAAGCTGAAATCTCTTCTAACCATGCTAGACAATGCTTGTCGTATATTGTCATGGCTTCTCACTATGTTAAGGAGGTGGCTTCTGATGCCGGTGTTCTGGCAGCCAAGGCTTCGACTACGTCAGTTCTAGCTCGCCGGATCTTATGGCTGCGGTCCTGGTCTGTGGATCTGGACGCTAGAAAAATCCTGGAGGTACTCCCTTTTAAGGGGAATATCCTTTTTGGAGGGGACTTAAATAAGATAGTTGCTGATTTGGCATCTGCTAAAACAGCCTGTCTACCAAGTACTGCCCCTTCTGTACCGAAGGTTAAAAGTACTTCCTTTCGTCCCTTTCGTCCTTCAGGAAAAGCAAAAGGTCAGGCGTACACCAAACAGGGTCACACTTCCAAATCTGGCAAGCCAAAGCCCAAACGTGCCTGGACTGCCCGTCAACCAGCTTCCAAGACCCGATAAGTCTGCCGCATGACGGGGCGGGTCTCTCCCTGGGGGACCCTAGGGTGGGGGGCCGGCTTCTAAGCTATACCCAGGAATGGTTGAAGACCACTTCAGATGCCTGGGTACGGGAAGTCGTCACTTGGGGTTACGCCGTCGCCTTCAAAACCCGTCCCCCTCATAGATTTTGCCTGACAGACGTTCCTTCTTATCAGGTAAAGGCAAAGATTCTTCATTCGGTGGTACAGACGCTCCTGGAAACAGGAGTGGTAGTACAGGTGCCTCTTGCTCAGAGGGGCCAGGGGTACTATTTGCGTCTGTTCCTAGTCCCGAAACCGAAGGGGTCCTCTCGGCCCATTCTCAACCTCAAGGCGTCGAACAAATTTGTGAAGGTATCCAAGTTCCGTATGGAAACTCTTCGCTGGCCTTGGAACCTGGAGATTATATAGTCTCCCTGGACATACAGGATGGCTACCTGCATATCTCTATAGCAGTGTCGCATTAGCAGTATCTGAGGTTTGCGGTTGGCAATCTACATTACCAAATTCGGGCGTTACCTTTTGGTTTGACCACGGCTCCGCTAGTCTTCACCAAAGTCATGGTGGTGATGACGGCTGTACTCCGCCGTCAAGGGGTCAGGATCCTACCGTACCTGGATGACTTGTTAATCCTGGCATATTCCCCAGAAATTCTCCTACGTCGTCTGGATCTGAGTGTCCGGTTTCTGCAAGCCCACGGGTGGCTCATCAATTGGAAGAAATCGTCCCTGGTCCCTGCTCAGAACATGGTGCACCTGGGAGCGTTGTTGGACACTCGCAACCAACGGTTGTTTTTGTCTCAGGAGAAAGTCCTGAAGCTTCAGGACAGGATTCGATACTTCCTATCTCGTCCGCAAGTGTCGATACATTAGGCGATGCAAGTGCTAGGCCTCATGGTGTCAGCATTCAACATGGTGGAGTATGCTCAATTTCATTCTCGCCCCCTCCAGAGGCTGATTCTGGCCAAGTGGGACGCCTGCCTCGCCGGATCAGGTCTCAATTGATCTCCTTGACACCGGAGGTCTGTCTGTCACTGAGCTGGTGGCTTCAGGACCAACGATTGAGCAGGGGTCGTCCCTTCTGAATACCCGACTTGGTCCTGCTGACGACGGATGCCAGTCTGAGAGGTTGGGGCTCAGTGTTGGAGCAACACTCTCTTCAGGGTCGGTGGTCCGTGGAGGAGTCTCGCCTCCCGATCAACATTCTGGAATTGCAGGCGGTATTCAACTCAATGAACCTGGCCCAGCATTTAATACAGAACCGACCTGTTCAGGTACAGTCGGACAATGCCACCACAGTGGCTTACATAAATCATCAAGGCGGCACGCAAAGCCGCTTGGCAATGAAGGAAGTATCACGGATTCTTCAATGGGCGGAACGCCATCTACCGGCCATATCGGCAATATTCATTCCGGGGGTCCTGAATTGGGAAGCGGACTTTCTCAGTCATCAGGACGTACACGCCAGAGAGTGGGTCCTCCATCCAGAAGTGTTTCAACGCCTAGTGGAAAGGTGGGGCCTTCCAGACGTGGACCTGATGGCGTCTCGACACAATCACAAGGTTCTGGTCTTTGGAGCAAGGACACGGAATCCTCAAGCAGCGTTCGTGGATGCGCTGGTGGTTCCATGGAACTTTCGGCTGCCGTACGTGTTCCCTCCGGTATCACTCCTGCCCAGGGTAATACGGAAGTTTGAGCAGGAAGGAGGACTTCTGCTTCTCGTAGCTCCAGCGTGGCCCAGACGGCACTGGTTCTCAGACCTCCAGGGCCTCTCACTAGAGGTTCCCCTTCTACTTCCACAACGACCAGACTTCCTCATTCAGGGTCCCTGTGTTCACCAGGACCTAGCCCAGCTGGCTTTGACGGCGTGGCTCTTGAAGCTTCCGTCTTGAGGGCCAGAGGTTTTTCTGAGTCGTCATTCAAACTATGCTGCGGGCCCGGAAACCGGCATTTGCTCGGATTTACCATGGGGTCTGGCATTCTTACTTTGTTTGGTGCGCATCTAACAGTTATGACGCTTCCAAGTTTAGTAAGGCCAAGCTTTTGGCTTTTCTTGAGCAGGGCCTGGATCTTGGCCTGCGTCTGGCTTCATCAAGGTTCATATTTCTGCCTTGTCGGTTTGGTTTCAGAGAAAAATCGCAACCTTGCCTGATGTACATACCTTCACTCAGGGTGTATTGCTAATCCAACCTCCCTATGTCCTGCCTGTGGTTTTGGAGGCTTTGCAAGATTCTCCGTTTGAACCTCTTGAATCGGCTGACCTTAAGTGGCTTTCCCTTAAGGTGGTGTTTCTGCTGGCTATTGCCTCTGCTAGAAGAGTGTCGGATTTGTGCGCCTTGTCTTGTAGTTCCCCATATCTGATTTTTCACTGTGACCGCGGGTGGTTCTGCGGACTTCTCCCGGGTATTTACCTAAGGTGGTGTCTTCGTTCCACCTTAATCGGGAATTTGTGGTTCCGGCCCTTGTCTCCTGATTTGTCTCCCAAAGATCGGTCTTTGGATGTGGTACTGGCTCTCTGTATCTATGTGAAGAGGACTGCTTCCATCCGGTCTGATTCTCTTTGTTCTGTTTGGTTTTCACTAACGTGGCTGGACTGCTCACAAGCAGACCTTGGCCAGGTGGATTAGAATGGTGATTGCACATGCTTATGTGAGTGCTGGTCGGTCCGCTCCTGCTCACATTTAAGGCCCATTCTACTCGGTCTGTTGGACCTTCTTGGGCGGCCCGCCGTGGTGCGACCCTTGAACAATTGTGCAAGGCGGCTACGTGGTCGTCGGTGAACACGTTCATAAGGTTCTATGCCTTCGATACTGCCGCTTCCCAGGATGCTTCCTTTGGACGCCGGGTTCTCATGCCAGCTACAATGCGTCCCCTCCCATGAGGAACTGCTTTAGGACATCCCCAATGTCTATCCTTGTGGAGCCCAGGGTACCCCGCAGCAGAAAACGAGATTTATGGTAAGAACTTACCTTTGTTAAAACTCTTTCTGTGAGGTACACTGGGCTCCACAAGGCGCCCACCCTGACTCACTTAGCTTTTTTGGGTTGGTGTAGTATTAGCCGCTGACACTTTCTCCTGGGGTGAAATTGTGTTGTCTGTGGCTACTAACTGTTGTTGTCTCTCTTACCTGCTACTGCATTGGGCTGGTTAACTAAAAACTGAGCTCCTGTGCAGGGAGGCGGGGTTATAGAGGAGGTGGCGCTATGCATTCTGGGAACAGTCAAAGCTTTTGAGCCTGTTGGTTCCTCGGATCAAGATCCTACTCCACACCCCAATGTCTATCCTTGTGGAGCCCAGTGTACCTCTGAGATTTAACAAAGGTAAGTTCTTACCATAAATCTCGGTTTTTTTTTGTAAGCTTATGGTTTAAGTGTTATGTTGTGTGGAAAAACAAAGTGCTTTCTGCAGCAGGCTACATTGGTTTCCACAGGGAAACATCGAGGTGTACTGTAGAGTGGATCTTGATACAGAGGCACGAATAGGCTAAAGCTTTAGGCTGTCCCAGGATGCATTGGGGCCTCCTCTATAACCCCGCCTCCAGGCACTGTGAGGTCAGTTTCAGTTGGTATCTACAGCAGCAGGTCACTTAACAGGTGGGCTGCACTGGGCAGCCCTGAAAACGCTTTTTCTGACAGAAAATTTCTTCAAAACTGGGCTGTCGGCACTGTGTGTCATGGTGACACTTCAGCGCTGCAGCTCCTTCACCTCCCAAGCGGAGTCGCATACTCCCGCTGCCTGTTCCCGGGTGCTTGCGGCGGAGAAGCTTCGGCTTTAGGCACACGGTCGCAGTCGCTCTCCTGGTTTTCGTGGCTGCTGCAGGGAGGAGGTAAGAGGGTCCCACAGGTGGGACCCGCCATTAAATCGCATTCCGTCCGCGACCTAGAGATACAGGTTGCGGCACTGCCGTGGACACGGTCACCGAGCAGTGATCCCACTAGACAACCAGGACAATAGAGCACAGGTCGAGTTTACTAACACCGCATTTAATAAGGCTCGCTAGTACCTGTGGTGGAAGTCCACCATAGGGGAGCTGGCTCTAGACCTGTAGCCTCTTCCCGGCCCAGGGCGACATCTACTGCGGATTTTTCCTCCCTGGAGCTGCCTCACACTCTCCCTCACTCCCTGACTGAGAGACGCTGGGCGCCATCTTATAAGCATAGTTGCGGTTAGTCTCTGGGACTGCAGGACAAGGTCTCCCTTGTAAAGCCGCCTGTATACAGCGCTGTGACTTTACAAACACTTGAGTATTCTACATGTCTTTATACAGAAAGCATTATTTAAGAAAAAGTGTACCTATTACAGGATATATTGTATGAGTATTCTGACATATACCTCTGGTCTCGGACCATGCTGTGTTATATATATATATATATCTCTGTACATATACTAGTCCAGTGCAGTTTTATTTTCAAAATAATTTTCTGCATTCCCTGTGACTGTGTGTGCCTGTATCTGCTGTATGGGTTCACTTTCAGTGATATATCTATCATCATATTCTGTACCCTAAGGTACTAGGTGTGTCAGGGTCATATATATATATATATATATATATATATATATATATAGTGAGTCACAGTATTTACCTATTATGTGTATTCTACTGTGTACTCAGTCACACAATATCGGAAGTATTCGCTGGTGTTGTGTACTATCTACTGTCACATACTAATGGATTTATTCGCAGGTATTGTACTCTGTCTGGCTTTATCGTACTATTTTGCTCTGTTGTTTCATTTGTGTACAGTGCGTAACAAGAAGGGCAGTAAGTCTGTGGATGCTCCTGCATCATGCAGAGCATGCGCCAAAGATTTACCAGAGGGGGAAGCTGTGTATGATGGCCTGTGTACTATGTTTCATACACCTCCCAGTCCGTCCGCAGCTCCTGTAACCAATCAGGAGCCACTCTGGGCTGCGTTCACAAACCTACTAGGTACTCTGGTGGAACGCCTTATGCCCCCTATAGGACCACCTTTGCCATTACAGCCACAAAATGTCTCTAGGATTAATCCGCCTTGGGCGGGTAATTTTTTAACCAGTTGCAACAATTAATTCATTCATTGGTCAGACAAAAATCTACTCCAGGTCACTCTAGTGTCTCTGGGTCATCTAAGCGGGCTGCTTCCTCCTTGCAATCCACAAATCTCTCAGATATTTAATCTAAAGAGGAGGGGGAGCATACTATCCTGTCAGGCACTGAATCAGGTGTTTCTGATGAGGATTCTCCATTGTAAATTGATGTCCCTGCCCTTGTGGTTGCTATTATGCAAATCCTACAAATCACTGATTATGAGGATTCCACTACTGTGGCTAAGAAAACTGATATGTTTAATCTGCAGAATGTGGTTAAAAATCTATTACTCCATTCTGACCATTTGGTGGACATCAGGCAGGAGCCCTGGTCTATTCCAGGGAAGAAATTACCTCTGTCTAAACGGGCCTTTGCTCGCTATCCTCTCCCTGCAGAGCTATGTAACAAGTGGGAAAATTCACCGCCGGTGGATTCTCATGTCACCGCCTAGTGGTGTCGTTCACTCTGCCTGTCACCACTGTCACTTCACTGAAGGAACCGACAGATAAGCATGTGGAGGGATGCCTGAAATCTATTTACTTCCTTACAGGTGCTTTACATTGCAGCCTCTTGGGCTGCGAAAGAAATTGAAGCATGGATTCAGGCATTAGAGGAAGAGCTGCCCGATGATATATCTGACCATGCCAGACAATACCAGTCTCACATTACCACCTCCACCTATTACATTCAGTAGGTGTCATCTGAGGTGTGTGTGTTGGCAGCCAAGGTGTCGACTACATCTGTCCTGGCTCGCCGTATTCTGTGGTTGAGGCCATGGAAGGGTAGACCTGGACTTCAAAAAGACCTTTGAGGTACTCCCCTTTTAAGGTTGACATTTTGTTTGGGGAAGACCTAAATAAAATTGTCTGAATTGGCGGCTGCTAAGACTGCCTTTCTCCCAAATACCAATCCTCCTACACAGAATGCTAAAGGTACCACTTTTCGTTCCTTTCTGCCTCAAGGGAAAGCAAAAGGTCAGGCATACCCAAGAAAATATCGTGCTCCCAAAACCACTAAGCCCAATGCAAAGCAGTCCTGGGCGGCCCGTCAGCCTTCTTCTAAACAAGATAAGCCTGCCGCATGATGGGGCGGGCCTCCCCCTGGGGGACTCCAGGGTGGGAGGCCAACTTCTGCAGTACACCCAGGTCTGCGTAATGACCACTTTAGACGCATGGGTGCGAGAAGTTGTCTGTCACGGGTACGCAGTCTCCTTCAAGAGACGTCGTCCTCGCCAGTTTTGCACCACGGTTATCCCTTCGGATCCATTAAAGGCGCAAGCTTTGCAAAAGGTTGTGAGTTCTCTCCTGAATACAGAAGTGGTAGTACCGGTTCCTCTGGCCCATAGAGGCAGAAGTTACTACTCGACCCTGTTTCTAGTTCCGAGACCCAATGGGTTTTTCCGGCCTATACTCAACCTCAAATCACTAAGCAAGTTTCTGATGGTGTCTAAGTTATGTATGGAAACACTGCGCTCAATTATACTGGCTGTGGAACCCGGAGACTATATGGTATCCCTGGATATACAGGATGCGTACCTGCATATACCTATTGCCATGTCGCATCAGCAGTATCTGCGGTTTGCTATTGGCAACCTCCACAATCCGTTCCAGGCTCTGCCATTTGGACTGGCTATGGTTCTTCGGATCTTCACCAAGGTCATGACCGTAATGATGGCCCATCTCCATTGGCTGGGAGTCGGGATCCTGCCGTATCTGGACGACTTGCTGATTCTGGCAAACTCCCACGATGTCCTGCTCAGTCATCTACAGCGGACGGTAAGCTTCCTACAAGCCCACGGGTAGCTCATCATTTGGAAGAAATCCTCGCTGGTCCCAGCTCACAGCATGGTGCACCTGGAAGCACTACTGGACACACACAGTTAACGACGGTTTATGTCTCCAGAAAAAGTCCTGAGACTTTAAGACAGGATAAGATGCTTCCTTTGTCGCAGCAGAGTGTCGATACAGTACTTGGCCTGATGGTGTCGGCATTCGACATGGTAGAGTACGCTCAATTTCATTCTCGCCTTCTGCGCCTTCTGGTTAATTCTTTCCAAGTGGGATGGCCTACCTCATCAGATCAGATCTCACATGATCAGTTTGACTCCGGAGGTTCGTCTGTCACTGACCAGGTGGCTACAGGACCAGCAATTGAGCATGGGCCGTCCCTTCTGGATCCCTGACTGGTTCCTACTGACAACGGACGCCACTCAGGGGATGGAGTACGGTGTTGGAGCAACACTCTTTTCAGGGTCTCTGGACCAAGGAGAAGTCACTACTCCGAATAAACATTTTGGAGTTGCGGGCGGTGTTCAGTGCATTGACTCTCGCCCTGCCTCTGGTACAGATCAGACAGATTCAAGTACGGTCAGACAATGCCACTACGGTGGCATACATAAACCATGAAGGCGGCACTCGAAGCCGCATCGCTATGATGGAAGTGTCAAATAATTTGTTGGGCGGAACGCCATCTGCCAGTGATATCGGCAGTGTTCATTCCGGGTGTCCTAAATTCGGAAGTGGATTACCTCAGTCACCAGTCCTGTGCACGCCGGAGAGAGGAGTCTTCATCCAGAAGTCTTTCAACTCCTAATGGACAGGTGGGGCCTACCAGACATATACCTGATGGCGTCGCTATACAATCACAAGGTTCCCGTCTTCTGATCAAGGACCAGGGATCCTCAAGCAGCGTTCGTGGACACACTGACAATTCCATGGACCTTTCGGGTGCCCTACGTGTCCCCTCCAGTGTCAGTCCTGCCAAGGGTCCTGCGGAAGTTCAAACAAGGAGGAGGATTTCTACTTCTAGTCACTCCAGCGTGGCCCAGACGGCATTGGTTCTCCTACCTGCATGGTCTTTCAACTGAGCGTCCTCTTCTATTTCCTCAGCGCCCAGACCTCCTCATATAGGGCCCTTGTCTTTATCCGGACATGGCCAGGCTGGTTTTGATGGCGTGGCTCTTGAGACATCACTCCTGAGAGCCAAAGGATTCTCTGAGGCAGTCATCCAAACTATGTTAAAAGCCCGCAAACTGGGATCTGCTTGGATTTATTACAGGGTCTGGAATTCTTACTTCAGCTGGTGTACTGATAAGAATTCTGATGCATACAGATTCAGAACTTCCAGAATTCTGGCTTCTCTGCATAGAGGCCTGGACTTAGGCCTTCGTCTGGCCTCCCTCAAGGTTCACATATCTGCCTTGGCGGTATGGTTTCAGAGAAAAATTGCGTCTATACCTGACGTTCATATATTCACTCAGAGTGTCTTACGGATTCAGCCACACTATGTCCCTGCTGTGGCTCCATGGGATCTGTCTGTTGTCCTGAATGCCCTACAAGAGTCTCCATTTGAACCTATTGAGACGGTGGACCTTAAATGGCTCAAGGCAAAGGTCTTTTCTCTGACGTCCTAGTGGATGCTGGGGACTCCGTAAGGACCATGGGGAATAGACGGGCTCCGCAGGAGACTGGGCACTCTATAGAAAGATTTAGGACTATCTGGTGTGCACTGGCTCCTCCCCCTATGACCCTCCTCCAAGCCTCAGTTAGATTTCTGTGCCCGGCTGAGCTGGATGCACACTAGGGGCTCTCCTGAGCTCCTAGAAGAAAGTATAGTTTAGGTTTTTTATTTTCAGTGAGACCTGCTGGCAACAGGCTCACTGCAACGAGGGACTAAGGGGAGAAGAAGCGAACCTACCTAAGTGGTGGTAGCTTGGGCTTCTTAGGCTACTGGACACCATTAGCTCCAGAGGGATCGAACACAGGACCCGACCTCGTCGTCCGTTCCCGGAGCCGCGCCGCCGTCCCCCTTACAGAGCCAGAAACAAGAAGGTGGTCCGGAAAATCGGCGGCTGAAGACTTCTGTCTTCTCCAAGGTAGCGCACAGCACTGCAGCTGTGCGCCATTGCTCCTCATGCACACCACACACTGCGGTCACTGATGGGTGCAGGGCGCTGGGGGGGGGGCGCCCTGAGCAGCAATAGTAACACCTTGGCTGGCAAAACTAACACCATATATAGCCCCAGAGGCTATATAGGTGTATATTAACCCCTGCCAGAAACGATAAAATAGCGGGAGAAAGCCCGCCGAAAAAGGGGCGAAGCTAACTCCCTCAGCACACTGGCGCCATTTTTCCCTCACAGCTCCGCTGGAAGGAAGCTCCCTGGCTCTCCCCTGCAGTCCTGCACTACAGAAAGGGTAAAAAAGAGAGGGGGCACAATTTAGGCGCAGTATATATATATATATATATATATATTATAGGCAGCTATAGGGGAAAACACTCTGTATAGTGATATCCCTGTGTTATATAGCGCCCTGGTGTGTGCTTGCATACTCTCCCTCTGTCTCCCCAAAGGGCTTTGTGGGGTCCTGTCCTCTGTAAGAGCATTCCCTGTGTGTCTGCTGTGTGTCGGTAGTGCTGTGTCGACATGTATGATGATGATAATGATGTGGAGGCGGAGCAAATGCCTGTGAATGTGATGTCACCCCCTGCGGGGTCGACACCAGTGTGGATGGACTTATGGAAGGAATTACGTGACAGTGTCAGCTCCTTACATAAAAGGTTTGACGACATAGGACAGCCGGCTACTCAGCTTGTGCCTGTCCAAGCGTCTCAAATGTCATCAGGGGCTATAAAACGCCCGCTACCTCAGATGACAGATACAGATGTCGACACAGATACCGACTCCAGTGTCGACGATGATGACGAGTGTACCCTCCAATAGATCCACCCGTTATATGATTGAGGCTATGAAAAATGTATTACACATTTCTGATGATACCCCAGGTACCACAAAAAAGGGTATTATGTTTGGTGAGAAAAAACTACAAGTAGTTTTTCCTGCATCTGACGAATTAAATGAGGTGTGTGAGGAAGCGTGGACTTCCCCAGATAAGAAATTGATCATTTCTAAACGGTTAATGGCTGCGTACCCTTTCCCGCCAGAGGATAGGTCACTCTGGGAAACACCCCCTAGGGTAGATAAAGCGCTGACACGCTTATCAAAGAAGGTGGCACTACCGTCTCCGGATACGGCCGCCCTAAAAGAACCTGCTGATAGAAAGCAGGAAAGTACCCTAAAAGCTATATACACACACACTGGCATTATATTGAGACCCGCTATTGCATCAGCTTGGATGTGCAGTGCTGCAGCTGCGTGGTCAGACTCCCTGTCGGAAAACATTGATACCATGGATAGGGACAATATTTTGCTAACGATTGACCATATAAAAGACGCGGTCTTATACATGCGTGATGCACAGAGGGATATTTGCCGGCTGGCATCAAAAATAAGCGCTATGTCCATTGCCGCCAGACGGGGGTTATGGACTAGGCAATGGTCAGGTGATGCCGACTCCAAGCGGCACATGGAAGTTTTACCCTATAAAGGGGTGGAACTTTTTGGGGAAGGTCTTTCATACCTCGTTTCCACAGCTACTGCTGGGAAATCGACTTTTTTGCCACAGGCTACCCCACAGCAAAAGAAAGCACCGTATTATCAGGTACAGTCCTTTCGGCCCCAGAAAACTAAGCGGGCTAGAGGCTCATCCTTTCTGCCGAGGGGCAGTGGAAGGGGGAAAAAGCTGCAGCACACAGCTAGTTCCCAGGAGCTGAAGTCCTCCCCTGCGTCCGGTAAGTCCACAGCATGACGCTGGGGCTGCTCAGGCGGAATCGGGAACGGTGGGGGCACGTCTCAGGTTTTTCAGCACACAGTGGGCTCTCTCACAAGTGGATCCCTGGGTCCTTCAAGTAGTATCTCAGGGGTACATGCTGGAATTCGAGACGTCTCCCCCCCGCCGTTTCCTAATATCTGCCTAGCCGGCAACTCCCTCTGCCAGGGAGGCAGTGTTGGTGGCTATTCAAAAACTGTATTCACAAAAAGTGATTGTCAAGGTACCCCTCCTTCAGCAAGGAAAGGGTTACTACTCCACAATGTTTGTGGTACCGAAACCGGACGGTTCGGTGAGACCCATCTTAAATTTAAAAGCCTTGAACACATATCAAAAGGTTCAAGTTCAAGATGGAATCGCTCAGGGCGGTTATTGCGAGCCTGGAGGAGGGGGATTACATGGTCTCCCTGGACATCAAGGATGCGTACCTACATGTCCCCATTTACCCCCCTCACCAGGAGTACCTCAGATTTGTGGTACAGGACTGTCACTATCAGTCCAGACGCTGCCGTTTGGGGTATCCACGGCACTGAGGGTCTTTACCAGGGTAATGGCCGAAATGATGATACTCCTTCACAAGAAGGGAGTTTTAATTATCCCGTACTTGGACGATCTCCTGATAAAGGAGAGGTCCAAAGAACAGTTGATAGTGGGGGTGGCACTTTCTCAGGAAGTGTTACAACAGCACGGCTGGATTCTCAATATTCCAAAGTCACAGCTGGTCCCGACGACACGTCTTCTGTTCCTGGGAATGATTCTGGACACAGACCAGAAAAGAGTGTTTCTTCCACTGGAAAAAGCCGAGGAATAGTCATCTCTGGTCAGAGACATCCTAAAACCAGGAAAAGTGTCGGTACATCAATGCACACGAGTCCTGGGAAAAATGGTAGCTTCGTACAAAGCAATTCCATTCGGAAGGTTCCACGCAAGGACGTTCCAGTGGGACCTGTTGGACAAATGGTCCGGGTCCCATCTCCAGATGCAACAGCGGATAACCCTATCGGCCAGAACCAGGGTGTCGCTGCTGTGGTGGCTGCAGAGGGCTCATCTACTAGAGGGCAGCAGATTCGGAATACAGGACTGGGTCCTGGTGACCACGGATGCCAGCCTTCGGGGCTGGGGGGCAGTCACAAAGGGAAGAAATTTCCAATGACTGTGGTCAAATCAGGAGATTTCTCTTCACATAAATATCCTGGAGCTAAGGGCCATTTACAATGCCCTAAGCCAGGCAAGACCCCTGCTTCAAAACCAGCCGGTACTGATCCAGTCAGACAACATCACGGCGGTCGCCCATGTAAACAGACAGGGCGGCACGAGAAGCAGGATGGCGATGGCAGAAGCTGCAAGGATTCTCAGATGGGCAGAGAATCATGTGTTAGCACTGACGGCAGTGTTCATTCCGGGAGTGGACAACTGGGAAGCAGACTTCCTCAGCAGGCACGACCTCCACCCGGGAGAATGGGGACTTCATCCAGAAGTCTTCCAAATGCTGGTCAACCGGTGGGAAAAACCACAGGTAGACATGATGGCGTCCCGCCTCAACAAGAAGTTGAAAAGATATTGCGCCCGGTCAAGAGACCCTCAGGCGATAGCGGTGGACGCTCTAGTGACACCATGGGTGTACCAGTCGGTTTATGTGTTTCCTCCTCTACCTCTCATACCCAAGGTACTGAGAATAATAAGAAGGCGAGGAGTGAAAACCATACTCGTGGTTCCGGATTGGCCAAGAAGAGCTTGGTACCCGGAACTTCAAGAGATGCTTACAGAGGACCCTTGGCCTCTGCCGCTCAGACAAGACCTGCTGCAGCAGGGACCCTGTCTGTTCCAAGACTTACCGCGGCTGCGTTTGACGGCATGGCGGTTGAACACCGGATCCTGAAGGAAAAGGGTATTCCGGAGGAAGTCATCCCTACCCTGATCAAAGCCAGGAAGGATGTCACCGCAAGACATTATCACCGCATTTGGCGAAAATATGTTGCTTGGTGTGAGGCCATGAAGGCCCCGACGGAGGAATTTCAACTGGGTCGATTCCTGCACTTCCTGCAAGCAGGGGTGACGTTGGGCCTCAAATTGGGGTCCATAAAGGTCCAGATTTCGGCTCTGTCGATTTTCTTCCAAAAAGAACTGGCTTCACTGCCTGAAGTTCAGACTTTTGTCAAAGGAGTACTGCATATTCAGCCTCCTTTTGTGCCCCCAGTGGCACCTTGGGATCTCAATGTGGTTTTGGCATTCCTGAAATCACATTGGTTCGAACCACTTAAGACTGTGGATTTAAAATATCTCACGTGGAAAGTGGTCATGCTGTTGGCCCTGGCGTCGGCCAGGCGGGTTTCAGAATTGGCGGCTTTGTCTTGTAAAAGCCCTTATCTGATTTTCCATATGGATAGGGCAGAATTGAGGACTCGTCCTCAGTTTCTCCCAAAGGTGGTCTCAGCTTTTCACTTGAACCAACCTATTGTGGTGCCTGCGGCTACTAGGGACTTGGAGGATTCCAAGTTGCTGGACGTAGTCAGGGCCCTAAAAATGTATATTTCCAGGACGGCTGGAGTCAGAAAGACTGACTCGCTGTTTATCCTGTATGCACCCACCAAGCTGGGTGCTCCTGCTTCTAAGCAGTCTATTGCGCGCTGGATTTGTAGCACTATTCAGCTGGCGCATTCTGCGGTAGGCTTACCGCAGCCTAAATCTGTAAAAGCCCATTCCACACGGAAGGTGGGCTCATCTTGGGCGGCTGCCAGAGGGGTCTCGGCTTTACAACTTTGCCGAGCAGCTACTTGGTCGGGGGCAAACACGTTTGCAAAATTCTACAAATTTGATACCCTGGCTGAGGAGGACCTGGAATTCTCTCATTCGGTGCTGCAGAGTCATCCGCACTCTCCCGCCCGTTTGGGAGCTTTGGTATAATCCCCATGGTCCTTACGGAGTCCCCAGCATCCACTAGGACGTCAGAGAAAATAAGAATTTACTCACCGGTAATTCAATTTCTCGTAGTCCGTAGTGGATGCTGGGCGCCCATCCCAAGTGCGGATTGTCTGCAATACCTGTACATCGTTATTGTTACAAAAATCGGGTTTTGTTGTGAGCCATCTCTTAGGAGGCTCCATTTTGTTATCATACTGTTAACCGGGGTTCCTACCACGTGTTATATGGTGTGATTGGTGTGGCTGGTATGAGTCTTACCCGGGATTCAAAAATCCTTCCTTATTGTGTCAGCTCTTCCGGGCACAGTTCCTAACTGAGGCTTGGAGGAGGGTCATAGGGGGAGGAGCCAGTGCACACCAGATAGTCCTAAATCTTTCTATAGAGTGCCCAGTCTCCTGCGGAGCCCGTCTATTCCCCATGGTCCTTACGGAGTCCCCAGCATCCACTACGGACTACGAGAAATAGAATTACCGGTGAGTAAATTCTTATTTTCTCTAACGTCCTAAGTGGATGCTGGGGACTCCGTAAGGACCATGGGGAATAGCGGCTCCGCAGGAGACTGGGCACATCTAAAGAAAGCTTTAGGACTATCTGGTGTGCACTGGCTCCTCCCCCTATGACCCTCCTCCAAGCCTCAGTTAGATCTCTGTGCCCGAACGAGAAGGGTGCACACTAGGGGCTCTCCTGAGCTTCTTAGTGAAAGTTTTAGTTTAGGTTTTTTATTTTCAGTGAGACCTGCTGGCAACAGGCTCACTGCATCGAGGGACTAAGGGGAGAAGAAGCGAACTCACCTGCGTGCAGAGTGGATTGGGCTTCTTAGGCTACTGGACATTAGCTCCAGAGGGACGATCACAGGCCCAGCCATGGATGGGTCCCAGAGCCGCGCCGCCGGCCCCCTTACAGAGCCAGAAGACAGAAGAGGTCCGGAAAATCGGCGGCAGAAGACATCCTGTCTTCACCAATATAGCGCACAGCACTGCAGCTGTGCGCCATTGCTCCTCAGCACACTTCACACTTCGGTCACTGAGGGTGCAGGGCGCTAGGGGGGGGGGGGCGCCCTGAGCAGCAATAAAAACACCTTGGCTGGCGAAAATACATCACATATAGCCCCCAGGGCTATATGGATGAATTTTAACCCCTGCCAGAATCCATAAAAAAGCAGGAGAAAAGTCCGCGAAAAAGGGGCGGAGCCTATCTCCTCAGCACACTGGCGCCATTTTCCCTCACAGCTCAGTTGGAGGGAAGCTCCCCTGGCTCTCCCCTGCAGTCACTACACTACAGAAAGGGTTAAAAAAGAGAGGGGGGCACTAATTAGGCGCAGTATTAACAATACAGCAGCTATAAGGGGAAAAACACTTATATAAGGTTATCCCTGTATATATATATAGCGCTTTGGTGTGTGCTGGCAAACTCTCCCTCTGTCTCCCCAAAGGGCTAGTGGGGTCCTGTCCTCTATCAGAGCATTCCCTGTGTGTGTGCTGTATGTCGGTACGTTTGTGTCGACATGTATGAGGAGAAAAATGATGTGGAGACGGAGCAGATTGCCTGTAATAGTGATGTCACCCCCTAGGGGGTCGACACCTGAGTGGATGAACTGTTGGAAGGAATTACGTGACAGTGTCAGCTCTGTATAAAAGACAGTGGTTGACATGAGACAGCCGGCTACTCAGCTTGTGCCTGTCCAGACGTCTCATAGGCCGTCAGGGGCTCTAAAGCGCCCGTTACCTCAGATGGCAGATATAGACGCCGACACGGATACTGACTCCAGTGTCGACGGTGAAGAGACAAATGCGACTTCCAGTAGGGCCACACGTTACATGATTGAGGCAATGAAAAATGTTTTACACATTTCTGATAATACGAGTACCACCAAAAAGGGGTATTATGTTCGGTGAGGAA
The DNA here is from genome assembly GCF_028390025.1 of Pseudophryne corroboree. Taxonomy (NCBI): domain Eukaryota; kingdom Metazoa; phylum Chordata; class Amphibia; order Anura; family Myobatrachidae; genus Pseudophryne; species Pseudophryne corroboree. Next base: position 229,217,474 of record NC_086450.1, read on the forward strand.
AAACTACCTGTAGTTTTCCTGAATCTGAGAAATTAAATGAGGTGTGTGATGATGCGTGGTTTTCCCCCGATAACAACTGATAATTTCTAAAATGTTATTGGCATTATATCCTTTCCCGCCAGAGGTTAGGGTGCGTTGGGAAACACCCCCTAGGGTGGATAAAGCGCTCACACGCTTGTAAGGGCTCTACCCTCTCCTGAGATGGCCGCCCTTAAGGATCCTGCTGATAGAAAGCAGGAGGGTATCCTAAAATGTATTTACACACATACTGGTGTTATACTGCGACCAGCAATCGCCTCAGCCTGGATGTGCAGTGCTGGGTTGGCGTGGTCGGATTCCCTGACTGAAAATATTGATACCCTAGATAGGGACAGTATATTTTTGCCTATAGAGCATTTAAAAGATGCATTTCTATATATGCGTGATGCACAGCGGAATATTTGCCGACTGGCATCAAGTCTAAGCGCGTTGTCCATTTCTACCAGTAGAGGGTTATGGACACGTCAGTGGTCAGGTGATGCGTATTCCAAACGGCATTTGGAAGTATTGCCTTAATAAGGGGAGGAGTTATTTGGGGTCGGTCTTTCAGACCTGGTGGCCACGGCAACAGCTGGGAAATCCACGTTTGTACCCCAGGTCGCCTCTCAACATGAGAAGACGCCGTATTATCAGGCGCAGTCTTTTCGTGGACAAGCGGGCAAAATGTTCCTTATTTCTGCCCCGTGACAGAGGGAGAGGAAAAAGGCTGCAGAAATCAGCCAGTTCCCAGGAACAGAAACCCTCTCCCGCCTCTGCCAAGCCCTCAGTATGACGCTGGGGCTTTACAAGCAGAATCAGGCACGGTGGGGGGCCCGTCTCAATGAATTTCAGCGCGCAGTGGGCTCACTCGCAAGTAGACCCCTGGATCCTTCAGGTGATATCTCAGGGGTACAAATTAGAATTCGAGACGTCTCCCCCTCGTCGTTTTCCTAAAGTCGGCTTTACCGATGTCTCCTTCTGACAGGGAGACAGTTTTGGAAGCCATTCACAAGCTGTATTCCCAGCAGGTGATAATCAAGGTACCCCTCCTGCAACAGGGAACGGGGTATTATTCCACACTGTTGTGGTACCGAAGCCGGACGGCTCGGTGAGACAGATTCTAAATCTAAAATCTTTGAACACTTACATACAGAGGTTCAAATTCAAGATTGAGTCACTCAGAGCAGTGATTGCGAACCTGGAAGAAGGGGACTACATGATGTCTCGGGACATCAAGGATGCTTACCTTCATGTCAAAATTTACCCTTCTCACCAAGGGTACCTCAGGTTTATGGTACAGAACTGTCACTATCAGTTCAGACGCTGCCGTATGGATGGTCCACGGCACCCCGGGTCTTTACCAAGGTAATGGCCGAAATGATGATATTCCTTCGAAGGAAGGGAATTTTAGTTATCCCTTACTTGGACGATTCCCTGATAAGGGTAAGATCCAGGGAACAGTTGGAGGTCGGTGTAGCACTATCTCAGGTAGTGTTGCGGCAGCGCGATTGGATTCTCAATATTCCAAAATCGCAGCTGGTTCCGACGACTCGTCTTCTGTTCCTAGGGATGATCCTGGACACAGTCCAGAAAAAGGTGTTTCTCCCGGAGGGGAAAGACAGGGAGTTATCCGAGCTAGTCAGGAACCTCCTAAAACCGAGCCAAGTCTCAGTGCATCAATGCACAAGGGTTCTGGGTAAAATGGTGGCTTCCTACGAAGCAATCCCATTCGGCAGATTCCACGCAAGAACTTTCCAGTGGGACCTGCTGGACAAATGGTCCGGGTCGCATCTTCAGATGCATCAGCGGATAACCCTGTCACCAAGGACAAGGGTGTCCCTCCTGTGGTGGTTGCAGAGTGCTCATCTTCTAGAGGGCCGCAGATTCGGCATTCAGGACTGGGTCCTGGTGACCACGGATGCCAGCCTGCGAGGCTGGGGAGCAGTCACACAGGGAAGGAATATCCAGGGCTTATGGTCAAGCCTGGAGACATCACTTCACATAAATATCCTGAAGCTAAGGGCCATTTACAATGCTCTAAGCTTAGCAAGACCTCTGCTTCAAGGTCAGCCGGTGTTGATCCAGTCGGACAACATCACGGCAGTCACCCACGTAAACAGACAGGGTGGCACAAGAAGCAGGAGGGCAATGGCAGAAGCTGCAAGGATTCTTCGCTGGGCGGAAAATCATGTGATAGCACTGTCAGCAGTATTCATTCCGGGAGTGGACAACTGGGAAGCAGACTTCCTCAGCACGACCTCCACCCGGGAGAGTGGGGACTTCACCCAGAAGTCTTCCACATGATTATAAACCGTTGGGAAAAACTCGACAGGTATTGCGCCAGGTCAAGGGACCCTCAGGCAATCGCTGTAGACGCTCTGGGAACACCGTGGGTGTACCAGTCAGTGTATGTGTTCCCTCCTCTGCCTCTCATACCCAAGGTACTGAGATTGATAAGATGGAGAGGAGCAAGCACTATATTCGTGGCTCCGGATTGGCCAAGAAGGACTTGGTAACCGGAACTTCAAGAGATGCTCACGGAGGATCCTTGGCCTCTACCTCTAAGAAGGGACCTGCTCCAACAAGGACCCTGTCTGTTCCAAGACTTACCGCGGCTGCGTTTGACGGCATGGCGGTTGAACGCCGGATCCTGAAGGAAAAAAGGCATTCCGGATGAAGTCATCCCTATCCTGATCAAAGCCAGGAAGGATGTAACCGCAAAACATTATCACCGCATTTGGCGAAAATATGTTGCGTGGTGCGAGGCCAGTAAGGCCCGACGGAGGAAATTCAACTGGGTCGATTCCTACATTTCCTGCAAACAGGAGTGTCTATGGGCCTGAAATTGGGGTCCATTAAGGTTCAAATTTCGGCCCTGTCAATTTTCTTCCAAAAAGAACTAGCTTCAGTCCCTGAAGTTCAGACGTTTGTAAAAGGGGTACTGCATATACAGCCTCCTTTTGTGCCTCCAGTGGCACTTTGGGATCTCAATGTAGTTTTTTGGGTTCCAAAAGTCACATTGGTTTGAACCACTTAAATCTGTGGAGTTAAAATATCTCACATGGAAAGTGGTCATGCTGTTGGCCCTGGCCTGGGCCAGGCGCGTGTCAGAATTGGCGGCTTTATCCTGTAAAAGCCCTTATCTGATTTTCCATTCGGACAGGGCGGAATTGAGGACTCGTCCTCAGTTTCTCCCTAAGGTGGTTTCAGCGTTTCACCTGAACCAACCTATTGTGGTGCCTGCGGCTACTAGGGACTTGGAGGACTCCAAGTTGCTAGACGTTGTCAGGGCCCTGAAAATATATGTTTCCAGGACGGCTGGAGTCAGAAAATCTGACTCGCTGTTTATCCTGTATGCACCCAACAAGCTGGGTGCTCCTGCTTCTAAGCAGACTATTGCTCGTTGGATTTGTAGTACAATTCAGCTTGCACATTCTGTGGCAGGCCTGCCACAGCCAAAAATCTGTAAATGCCCACTCCACAAGGAAGGTGGGCTCATCTTGGGCGGCTGCCCGAGGGGTCTCGGCTTTACAACTTTGCCGAGCAGCTACTTGGTCAGGAGCAAATATGTTTGTAAAATTCTACAAAATTGATACCCTGGCTGAGGAGGACCTGGAGTTCTCTCAATTGGTGCTGCAGAGTCATCCGCACTCTCCCGCCCGTTTGGGAGCTTTGGTATAATCCCCATGGTCCTTACGGAGTTCCCAGCATCCACTAGGACGTTAGAGAAAATAAGAATTTACTTACCGATAATTCTATTTCTCGTAGTCCGTAGTGGATGCTGGGCGCCCATCCCAAGTGCGGATTGTCTGCAATACTGGTACATAGTTATTGTTACCAAAAAATCGGGTTATTGCTGTAGTGAGCCATCTTTTCTAGAGGCTCCTCTGTTATCATGCTGTTAACTGGGTTCAGATCACAAGTTGTACAGTGTGATTGGTGTGGCTGGTATGAGTCTTACCCGGGATTCAAAATCCTTCCTTATTGTGTACGCTCGTCCGGGCACAGTATCCTAACTGAGGCTTGGAGGAGGGTCATAGGGGGAGGAGCCAGTGCACACCAGATAGTTCTAAAGCTTTCTTTAGATGTGCCCAGTCTCCTGCGGAGCCGCTATTCCCCATGGTCCTTACGGAGTCCCCAGCATCCACTACGGACTACGAGAAATAGAATTATCGGTAAGTAAATTCTTATTTTTTTTATTGGTTTTTGCCTCTGCAAGAAGCGTGTTGGACTTGGGTGCATTGTCCTGTCGTCCACTCTTTCTAATATTTCATTGTGACCGGGCATTTCTTAGAATTCGCCCAGATTATTTACCTAAGGTGGTGTCATCTTTTCACCTTAACCAAGAGATAGTGGTTCCGTCCTTTATCTTTTATGATTTTTTCCCCCAAAGTGCTGTCTTTGGATGTGGATGGTGCGGGCTCTCCGTATATATGTGGAGAGGACTGTCTCAATCAGGAGGTCAGATACCCTGTTTGTTTTGTTCGGTATTCACAAACGTGGCTGGCCTGCGAGTAAGCAAATCTTGGCCAGATGGATTAAAAGGGTGGTCTTCAGTATGCCGGCTGTCGGGATCCCGGCGCACAGTATACCGGCGCCGGGATCCCGACAGCCGGCATGCCGACACTTATTCTCCCTCGTGGGGGTACACGACCCCTCTGGAGGGAGAATAAAACAGCGTGGCGGGCGCAGTACGCCCGCAAGGGGCTCATTTGCACTCGCCACACTGTCGGTATGCCGACGGTCGGGCTCCCGGTGCCGGTATGCTGGTCGCCGGGAGCCCGACTGCCGGCATACCATACTACACCCGATTAGAATGGTGATTGCACAAGCCTATGCGCATGCTGGTCTCCCAGCTCTTGCTGCTATTAATGCCCATCTCTACTCGGTCTGTTGGACCTTCTTGGGCGGCCCGCCGTGGCGCGTCCGCAGAACAATTGTGCAAGGTGGCTACATGGTTCTCTGAACATGTTTATTAGGTTCTATGCCTTTGATACTTCAGCCTCCCAGGATGCTTCCTTCGAACACCGGGTTCTCATACCCACTAAGGCGTGTCCCCTCCCTTGAGGAAATGCTTTAAGACATCCCCTATGTTTCCCTGTGGAAACCAATGTAACCTGCTGCAGAAAAGGAGAGTTATGGTAGACTTACCATTGTTAACGCTCTTTCTCTGACGTCCTAGTGGATGCTGGGAACTCCGTAAGGGCCATGGGGAATAGCGGGCTCCGCAGGAGACTGGGCACTCTAAAAGAAAGATTAGGTACTATCTGGTGTGCACTGGCTCCTCCCTCTATGCCCCTCCTCCAGACCTCAGTTAGAATCTGTGCCCGGCCCGAGCTGGTTGCACACTAGGGGCTCTCCTGTGCTCCTAGTAAAGAAAGTATTTGTTAGGTTTTTATTTTCAGTGAGATCTGCTGGCAACAGACTCACTGCTACGAGGGACTAAGGGGAGAAGAAGCGAACCTACCTGCTTGCAGCTAGCTTGGGCTTCTTAGGCTACTGGACACCATTAGCTCCAGAGGGATCGAACACAGGCCCAGCCTCGTCGTCCGTTTCCGGAGCCGCGCCGCCGTCCCCCTTACAGAGCCAGAAGCAAGAAGAACGTCCTGGAAATAGGCGGCTGAAGACTTCGGTCTTCATTAAGGTAGCGCACAGCACTGCAGCTGTGCGCCATTGCTCCCTATGCACACCACATACTCTGGTCACTGATGGGTGCAGGGCGCTGGGGGGGGGGCGCCCTGGGCTGCAATTAGAGTACCTTAACTTTGGCAATCAACACATAATATAGCCTAATAAGCTATATATGTGTAAAAATCCCCTGCCATAATACAATTATAAGAGCGGGAGAAGTCAGCCGAAAAAGGGGCGGGGCTATCTCCCTCAGCACACTGGCGCCATTTTCTCTTCACAGTGCAGCTGGAAGACAGCTCCCCAGGCTCTCCCCTGCAGTTTCCAGGCTCCAAGGGTTAAAAAGAGAGGGGGGGCACTAAATTTAGGCGCAAACTGTATATAAAAAGCAGCTATAGAGAAAAATCACTTTCTATTAGTGTAAATCCCTGATTAAATAGCGCTGTGGTGTGTGCTGGCATACTCTCTCTCTGTCTCCCCAAAGGACTTTGTGGGGTCCTGTCCTCAGTCAGAGCATTCCCTGTGTGTGCGCGGTGTGTCGGTACGGCTGTGTCGACTTGTTTGATGAGGAGGCTTATGTGGAGGCGGAGCAGGTGCCGATAAATGTGATGTCACCCCCTGCGGGGCCGACACCAGAGTGGGTGGATATGTGGAAGGTATTAACAGACAGTGTCAACTCCTTACATAAAAGGCTGGATGACGTAATAGCCATGGGACAGCCGGCTTCTCAGCCCGTGCCTGCCCAGGCGTCTCAAAGGCCATCAGGGGCTCAAAAACGGCCGCTACCTCAGATGGCAGACACAGATGTCGACACGGAGTCGGACTCCAGTGTCGACGAGGTTGAGACATATACACAATCCACTAGGGGCATCCGTTGCATGATTTCGGCATGAAAAATGTGTTACACATTTCTGACATTAACCCAAGTACCACTAAAAAGGGGGTTTTATGTTTGGGGAGAAAAAGCACCCAGTGTTTTGTTCCCCCATCAGATGAATTGAATGAAGTGTGTGAAGAAGCGTGGGTTTCCCCCGATAAGAAACTGATAATTTCTAAAAAGTTACTGATGGCGTACCCTTTCCCGCCAGAGGATAGGTCACGTTGGGAGATATCCCCTAGGGTGGATAAGGCGCTCACACGTTTGTCAAAAAAGGTGGCACTGCCGTCTCAGGATACGGCCACCTTGAAGGAGCCTGCTGATAGAAAGCAGGAGGAAATCCTGATGTCTGTATATACACACTCAGGTACTATACTGAGACCTGCAATTGCCTCAGCATGGAGGTGTAGTGCTGCTGCAGCGTGGTCTGATACCCTGTCAGATAATAGTGTTACCCTCGACAGGGATACTATTTTGCTAACCATAGAGCATATTAAAGACGTCGTCTTATATATGAGGGATGCACAGAGGGATATTTGCCGGCTGGCATCCAGAATTAATGCAATGTCCATTTCTGCCAGGAGGGTATTATGGACCCGGCAGTGGACAGGTGATGCTGATTCTAAAAGGCACATGGAGATTCTGCCTTATAAGGGTGAGGAATTGTTTGGGGATGGTCTCTCGGACCTCGTATCCGCAGCAACAGCTGGGAAGTCAACATTTTTACCTCAGGTTCCCTCACAGCCTAAGAAAGCACCGTATTATCAGGTACAGTCCTTTCGGCCTCAGAAATCAAGCGGGTCAAAGGCGCTTCCTTTCTGCCAGAGGCAAGGGAAGAAGGAAAAAGGCTGCACCAGACAGCCAGTTCCCAGGATCAAAAATCTTCCCCCGCTTCCTCTAAGTCCACCGCATGACGCTGGGGCTCCACAGGCTGAGCCAAGTGCGGTGGGGGCGCGTCTCCGGAACTTCAGCGACCAGTGGGTTCGCTCACAGGTGGATCTCTGGGTTCTGCAAGTAGTATCACAGGGATACAAGCTGGAGTTCGAGGCGACTCCCCCTCGCCGTTACCTCAAATCAGCCTTGCCTGCTGCCCTCAGAAAAAGGGAGGTAGTACTGGCGGCAATTCACAAGCTGTATCTTCAGCAGGTGATAATCAAGGTACCCCTCCTTCAACAGGGACGGGGTTACTATTCCACAATGTTGTGGTACCGAAACCAGACTGTTCGGTGAGACCTATTCTAAATTTAAAATCCTTGAACATTTATATAAAAAAGTTCAAGTTCAAAGTACCTCAAGAGTGTGGTACAGGACTGTCATTACCAATTCCAGACGTTGCCGTCTGGTCTGTCCACGGCACCGTGGGTTTTACCAAGGTAATGGCCGAAATGATGATGCTCCTCCGAAAGAAGGGAGTCATGATTATTCCGTACTTGGACGATCTCCTTATAAAGGCGAGGTCCAAAGAGCAGTTGCTAGTCGGCGTGGCACTATCTCAGGAAGTGCTGCATCAGCACGGCTGGATTCTGAATATCCCAAAGTCGCAGCTGATTCCTGCGACGCGTCTGCTGTTCTTGGGCATGATTCTGGACACAGAACAGAAGAAGATATTTCTCCCGGAGGAGAAGGCCCAGGAATGATCATCTCTGGTCAGGGTCCTCCTGAAACCAAAGCAGGTGTTGGTGCATCACTGCACGCGAGTCCTGGGAAAGATGGTAGCTTCTTACGAAGCAAGTCCCTTCGGCAGATTCCATGCAAGGATCTTCCAGTGGGATCTGTTTGACAAGTGGTCCGGATCGCATCTCCAGATGCATCGGTTAATCACCCTGTCCCCAAGGGCCAGGGTGTCTCTGCTGTGGTGGCTGCAGAGTGCTCATCTGCTCGAAGGCCGCAGATTCGGCATACAGGACTGGGTCCTGGTGACCACGGATGCAAGCCTCCGAGGTTGGGGGGCAGTCACCCAGGGAAGAAACTTCCAAGGACAATGGTCAAGTCAGGAAACTTCCCTACACATGAATATTCTGGAACTAAGGGACATTTACAACGCCCTGAGTCAAGCAGAACCCCTGCTACATAACCAACCGGTTCTGATTCAGTCAGACAACATCACAGCGGTCACCCATGGAAACCCGCCAGGGCGGCACAAGAAGCAGGGTGGCAATGGCAGAAGCCACAAGGATTCTTTGATGGCGGAGAATAACGTGATAGCACTGTCAGCAGTGTTCATTCCGGGAGTGGACAACTGGGAAGCAGACTTCCTCAGCAGGCACGACCTCCACCCGGGAGAGTGGGGACTTCATCCAGAGGTCTTCCAGCTGATTGTGAACCGTTGGGAATGGCCACAGGTGGACATGATGGCGTCCCGCCTCAACAAAAAGCTAAAAAGATATTGCGCCAGGTCAAGGGACCCTCAGGCGATAGCTGTGGACGCTCTAGTGACACCGTGGGTGTACCTGTCGGTTTATGTGTTCCCTCCTCTTCCTCTCATACCCAAGGTACTGAGAATAATAAGAAGGAGAGGAGTAAGAACTATACTCATTGTTCCGGATTGGCCAAGAAGAGCTTGGTACCCAGAACTTCAAGAAATGATCTCAGAGGACCCTTGGCCTCTGCCGCTCAGACAGGACCTGCTACTGCAGGGGCCCTGTCTGTTCCAAGACTTACCGCGGCTGCGTTTGACGGCATGGCGGTTGAACACCGGATCCTAAAGGAAAAGGGCATTCCGGAGGAAGTCATTCCTACGCTGATTAAAGCTAGGAAGGATGTGACCGCAAAACATTATCACCGCATATGGCGGAAATATGTTGCTTGGTGTGAGGCCTGGAAGGCCCCAACAGAGGAATTTCAGCTGGGTCAATTTCTGCACTTCCTGCAGTCAGGGGTGACTATGGGCCTCAACTTGGGTTCCATAAAGGTCCAGATTTTGGCTCTGTCGATTTTCTTCCAAAACGAACTGCCTTCACTGCCTGAAGTTCAGACTTTTGTTAAAGGAGTGCTGCATATTCAGCCCCCTTTTGTGCCTCCAGTGGCACCTTGGGATCTCAACGTGGTGTTGGATTTCCAAAAGTCGCATTGGTTGAGCCACTTAAAACCGTGGAGCAAAAATATCTCACGCGGAAAGTGGTCATGCTGTTGGCCTTGGCTTCGGCCAGGCGTGTATCAGAATTGGCGGCTTTGTCATGTAAAAGCCCTTATCTGATTTTTCATATGGATAGGGCGGAATTGAGGACTCGTTCCCAAGTTCTTCCTAAGGTGGTATCAGCGTTTCATTTGAACCAACCTATTGTGGTGCCTGCGGCTACTCGGGACTTGGAAGATTCCAAGTTGCTGGACGTAGTCAGGGCCCTGAAAATCTATGTTTCTAGGATGGTTAGAGTCAGGAAAACTGACTCGCTATCTATCCTGTATGCACCCAACAAGCTGGGTGCTCCTGCTTCAAAGCAGACTATTGCTCGCTGGATCTATAGCACGATTCAACTTGCACTTTCTGCGGCTGGACTGCCGCATCCTAAATCAGTAAAAGCCCATTCCACGAGGAAGGTGGGCTCTTCTTGGGCGGCTGCCCGAGGGGTCTCTGCTTTACAGCTTTGCCGAGCTGCTACTTGGTCGGGTTCAAACACATTTGCAAAATTCTACAAGTTTGATACCCTGGCTGAGGAGGACCTTGAGTTTGCTCATTCGGTGCTGCAGAGTCATCCGCACTCTCCCGCCCGTTTGGGAGCTTTGGTATAATCCCCATGGTCCTTACGGAGTTCCCAGCATCCACTACGGACTACGAGAAATAGAATTACCGGTGAGTAAATTCTTATTTTCTGCGAGGTACATTGGGTTCCACAGGGTGCCCACCTGACACACCTAGCTTCTATGGGTTTGTATGGCATTAGCCACTGGTCCCTTCTCCTGTCATGAGAATGTAGTTCTATGTGTCTAACATCTACCTTCTCTTTTACCTTCTCCTACATTGAACTGGTTAACGAAATTGGGCCGGACCTTTCTGCGGTAATGCTTCGTTGGACGTAGTCCGTGCCTTAAATATCTATGTGGATTGTACCATTGTCATCAGAAAAACAGACTCTCTCTTCGTTCTCTACGGATTTCACAAGAGAGGATGGCCTACTGATAAGCAGACACTGATGAGGTGGCTTCGAATGACGATTTAAGAAGCATATTCTCAAGCTGATCTACCTGTTCTGGCTAATGTCTCTGCTCACTCTACTTGTAAGCTACGTCCATCATGGGCAGTACAACGTGGTGCTTCAGCAGAACAGATATGTAAGGCAGCCACATGGTCTTTCATTAACACGTTCATTAGACATTATGCCTTTGATACCTTTGCCTCTCAGGACGCTGAATTCAAGCGAAGGATTCTCCTGTCCACACCACTAAATTGCTTTGGGACATCCCAATGTTATCTTGTGAATAACCTGTGGACCCTGCTGGAGAAATAATAGTTATGGTAGATTCACTGTTGATAACGCTATTTCTCCTAAGTCCACAGGGATCCCACCTTGATGCACCTGATTTGAGGATCCTTTCACTCCCTAACCTCTTCCTTCTTGTACGGAAGCGTGTGCATGTGTGTCCTTCTCACCTGAAATGCAGAAATCTATGAAAGTTTGGTGCCAATCCGCTGTCGCTACCTCATATCCCAATGTTATCCTGTGGACTTAGGTGAAATAGCGTTATCAACAGTAAGTCTACCATAATGATTCTATCCATCCATCCCTCCCTCCCTTTTACACTAAAATTCTGGATCTGGCCCAGGATTTGGAACACTGTTCCAATCTGAGTTTGACCTGGGATTTACCCTATTTTGTGTTTTAAGGCCGGCGCTTGGAGATTACATCTGTAAGCATCGGGAAATCCGTAGATCAGGAGCCCCGTGGCGCCTACCAGGGACGTGCGATGAGGTAAATGGCTGAGGAGGCACTAATTAGTACCAGAGCCAGATTTACACACACTATATGAGCCAAAGGCTTCATGTGGGCATTATGCAAAAGTGCAGCAGTATAAACTCCTGGAAATTTGTTGTGTTTTGATCATATGAGTGCGAAAAAGATAAGCTGCCATAGACTTTTTACTCCAGAGTTTTGATTATACAAATGATTAGTATAATACAGAGAAGAAATTTCTTTCTAACATATTCTTTGTATTTTTGATATACTTTAAACAGTCAAAACTCTGTTGCAAACGTTGGTATGACAGTAATGGCTCTGCTTCACCCCACCGCACGTCACTGGCGCCTACATCATGCTGGGGACAGCTCAGCACTCTGGAAGTGGCGCACTGATGAGCGAGGAAAACATATTCATCCACATTTGCAAATTTTGATGGATTCAAAGGGTGCCCCCTTTATATTTTTATTGTCTACATCTGTCTTTACTGTTAAATACATATGCACATCAGTATCCACCAGCATGTCTGTTTATTTATTAACAATTATTTATATAACACTGGCATATTCTATTGTGCTCTACAATTGTAAATAAAACCGTAATATATTGAAACGGGATCCGGATTGAAAGTCGACAGTAACTAGGTCGACAATGTCTACGTCGACCACTATTGGTCGACAGTAACTAGGTTGACAGGGTCTTTAGGTCGACATGTTCTAGGTCGACAGGTCAAAAGGTCGACATGAGTTTTTCACAATTTTTTTCTTTTTTTGAACCTTTTCATACTTAACGATCCACGTGGACTACGATTGGAACGGTAGTCTGTGCCGAGCGAAGCAGTAGCGGAGCGAAGGCACCATCCCCGAAGCATGGCGAGCGAAGCGGTGCACTAATTGGGGTTCCCGGTCACTCTACGAAGAAAACGACACCAAAATAACATTTAAAACTCATGTCGACCTTTTGACCTGTCGACCTAGAACATGTCGACCTAAAGACCCTGTCGACCTAGTTACTGTCGACCAATAGTGGTCGACCTAGTTACTATCGACTTTCAATACCACACCAATTGAAACTGGGTAATAACAGATACAGATAGTTGAGAAGGCTCTGCAAGTCACATAGTCATACCAGATGCATAGGATGCTATTGGAGCACTGATTATACCTTCATGGACATCAGACTTTTATCCTTATTATAAACATTTATATAGCACCAGCATAATGCCTAGCATTTTACAAATGGGAACAAATGTTGTAATCAAACTTTACTGTGCTTTAGAGAGTTAAGAGGGCACTGTGGTAAGCTTACAGTATATAGGCTAGTATCCATTTAACTGAGGTAATTTACCATAGCTAATGGATTCCGCTGGGGCTATCCAATAAGCCCTGATGTGCTGATCCAGAGGCACCATCAGGCAAAGCTTTGACTGTCCAAGGATGCATTGGGGCCTCCTCTATAACCCTGCCTCTAGACACTGAGAGCTCAGTTTCGAGTGGTGCCTGCAGGCAGCAGGTCACCTAACAGGCAGGCTGCACTAGGCAGCCCTGAGAAAGCTGAAGACTTCAAGGGACGCAGCACTGTTATGTCATGGTGACATTCATCGCTGCGTCTCCGTCACCCTCGAAGCAGCGTCACATACTCCCGCTGCTTAGATCCCGGGTACTTGCGGCGGAGACACTCCGGCTTAGGCACACGGTCGCAGACGCTCTCCTGGGTCGCGTGGCTGCTACGAAAGGAGGAGGTAAGAGGCTCCCCCAGGTGGGATCCGCCACTAAATCGCGTTCCTGTCACAGTCTAGGGAGATGTACTGCGATGCTGGCGTGGACACTGTTACCGAGCAGGGACCCCACTATATCCGCCAGGACATAGGAGTACAGGTCGGGTGTACTAACGCCCCCATTGGTAAGTCTCCGTAGTACCGGCGGTGAGGACCAGCATAGAGGAGTCGGCGCTTGACCTGTAGCCCCTACCCCGGCCCAGGGAGCCATCTCCTCGCAGATTTCCTGCCCTGGAGCTGCCTCACACTCTCCCTCAGTTCCTGACAGAGACGCTGGGCGCCATCTTCTGAGCATAGCTGCTACTGGTCTCTAGGATTGCATGGCAAGGTCTCTCCTGTAAAGCTGTCTAGTCTTCTTACAGACAGCGTTAGTTAAGAAAGAGTGTACCTATTACAGAATATATTGTACGAGTATTCTGATATATACCTCCGGGCTAGGACCGCGCCATGTTATATCTATCTATCTATCTATCTATCTATCTATCTATCTATCTACTAGTCCAGTGCAGTTTTATTGTGTTTATAATAATCTCTGCATTACCTGTGACTGTGTGTGCCAGTACCTGCTGTATGGTTTCACTCTTATGTGTATCCCATCTAAGGTAGCTATTGCTATATTCTATACCCGAAGCGACTAGGTGCGTCAGGGTCCTCTAATATAGTGTACACAGTACTTATCGCTATACGGATATTTTACTGTGTTAGTCACATACACAAGGATTTAGTTCACAAGTTTGTGTATTCTGACGTTGTTTGTGCACTTTGTCCGCAAGTTGTGTACTCTGGCTTCATCGTACTAATAGCCGATTGTTGCTTTATTACACTGTCTTAACAATAAGGGCAGTAAAACTCTGGAAGCTCCTGTAAATTGCAAGGTATGCTCCAGAGGTTTACTTGAGGGGGATGTATTGTGTGATGGTCTGTGTACTAAATGTCATGCACCTCCCAGTCAGCCTGCAGCTCCTGTAACTACAATGGAGCCACCCTGGGCTATGTTCACCACCATCCTGGGGACTCTGGTGGACCATTTAGCCCCCCCTATGGGACCTCCGGTGTCACTTCCAGCACAAGTTGTCCCTATAGTAAATCCGCCTTGGGCGGAAAATTTGTCTACCCAGCTGCAACAGTTGAATCAGTCTTTGGTTAGACAGAAATCTGCTACAGGTCACTCCCGTGTTCCTGGGCCCTCTAAGTGGGCTGCTTCCTCCTCCCAATCCACTAACCTCTCTAATGTTTCATCTGACGAGGAGGGGAGCATACGGTCCTGTCAGACTCTGAATCATGTGTTACTGACGAGGATTCTACCTTACAGGTTGATGTCCCTGGCCTGGTGGATGCTATTAAGCAGATCCTTCAAATCACTGAGGATGAGGATTCCACTATAGTGGCCAAGAAAACTGATATGTTTAAACAACAGAAAGTAGTTTAAAACTGTATTACCCCATTCTGATCATCTTGTTGACATCAGGAAGGAGCCCTGGTCTTCCCCAGGTAAGAATTTCCCGCACCCCAAACGGGCTTTGGCTCGCTATCCTCTCCCTGCAGAGTTATGTAGTAAATGGGAAAACCCACCCGTGGTGGATTCTCACATCACCCGTCTCGTGGTGTCGTCTACTTTGCCTGTCACCACTGTCACCTCCCTGAAGGAACCGACAGATAAGCGTGTGGATGGATGCCTGAAGTCTATATATTCCCTTGCAGGGGTCATCCATAGGCCCACCATAGCTGCCTTTTGGGCCGCAAAGGGTATTGAGGTGTGGGTTCAGGCGTTAGAGGAACAGCTGCCCGAGGATATTTCTTACAAAGCCAGACGATACCTATCTCGCATATAGGGAAGCCAATCCCGGGCCGTTTTTTCAATCCCGGGTATCGTGATTGAAAAATGGCCAATCCCGGGATTGGCTTTTAAGTTTGTGGCCCCACCCGCCCGGCACACATTACTTAACCGTATACCGCGGGCGGGGATCTCCTGCACTCCCTCAGTACTCGGCTGACGGCGCAACGTGACTTCATGCTGCGCCGGGGGAGCCGGAAGGAGGAAACCGGGCAGCGTCTCAACGATGAATCCTCAATCCATCCCGGTATTGAATCCAAGACGTTTTTGGGCCTAAATCCCGGGATCCCGCCGATCCCAGGATTGGCCACCATACTCTCAAATGCACCGCCGCCTACTACATTAGGAGGCGTCCTCTGAGGCAGGGGTACTGGCGGCCAAAGCGTCCTCCACGTCTGTCCTGGCATACTGTGGTTAAGGTCGACTTGGAGGTACTCCCCTTCACAGGGGACATTTTATTTGGAGAGGGCCGAAATAAAATAGTGTCTGAATTAGCAGTTGCTAATACTGCTTTTCTTCTTCCTACTAATCCTTCTGCTCAGAGGGTGAAGACTACCACTTTTCATTCCTTTCGACCTCAAGGGAAAGCCAAGGGTCAGTCTTACCCCCAGACAATCTTGTGCTCCCAAGATCACCAAGCCCAAGACGAAGCAGTCCTGGGCAGCCCATCAGCCTGCTTCAAAACAAGACAAGCCTACCGAATTACGGTGCGGGTCTTCGTCTTGGGGGGCCCCAGGGTGGGAGGCCAACTTGTACAGTTCTCCCAGGTCTGGTTAAAGACCACTTCAGACTCTTGGTTACTGGAAGTTGTCTTTCACGGGTACGCAGTCTCCTTCAAGAGACGTCCCCCCTCACCAGTTCTGCAGTATGGTACTCCCTTCGGATCCGTTGAAGGCACAGGCTCCGCAAGCGGTGGTAGGTTCTCTCCCGAGTACAGGAGTGGTTGTGCCGGTACCTCAGTCCCAGCGTGGCAGAGGCTATTATTCGACCCTGTTTCTTGTGCAGAAACCCAATTGGTCTTTTCGGCCTATTTTCAACCTCGTCACTGAACAAGTTTGTGAGGGTCGCCAAGTTTTGTATGGAAACATTGCGCTCTATTGTGCTGGCGATGGAACCAGGAGATTACATGGTATCCCTGGATATACAGGATGCTTATCTGCATATTCCTATTGCCATATCGCATCACAGTACTTACGGTTTGCTATTGGCTACAGTCACTACCAATTCCAGGCTCTGTCGTTCGGACTGGCCACGGCACCTCGGATATTCACCAAGGTTATGGCTCACCTCCGTCGCCATGGAGTCAGAATCCTGCCGTGCTTGGTCGACCTGTTGTTCCTGGCGAGTTCCCACGATGTCCTCCTCAGTTATCTAAAATTGACGGTGAGTTGCTTACAAGCCCACGGATGGCTGATGAACTGGAAGAAGTCCTCGCTGGTCCCAGCTCAAAGCATGGTGCACCTAGGGGCGCTCCTGGACACACAGTCAGAGATTGTTCCTGTCTCCAGATAAAGTCCTGAAAATCCAGGACAGGATAAGACACTTAATCTGTCACCCCAGAGTGTCGATTCACTCGGCGATGCAGGTACTTGGCGTGATGGTGTCGAAGTTCATCATGGTGGAGTACGCTCAATTTCATTCCTGCCCTCTGCAACGATTAATTCTTGCCAAGTGGGCCTGCCTGCCTCATCGGATCAGATCCCAAAGGATCTTGTTTACTCCAGAGGTTGGTTTGTTGCTGACCTGGTGGCTCCAGGACCAGCAATTGAGCAGGGGCCGTCCCTTCTAGATCCCCGACTGGGTCCTCCTGACGACGGATGCCAGTCTAAGGGTTTGGGGAGCGGTGTTGGAGCAACCCTCTTTTCAGGGTCGGTGGACCAAGGAAGAATCACTTCTGATAAATATCCTAGAGCTGAGGGCGGTGTTCAAAGCATTATCGCTTGCCCTGCCTCTGGTATGGGTCAGACCGATTCAGATACGGTCAGACAATGCCACGAAAGTGGCATACATAAACCATCAAGGCGGCACTCGAAGCCGCATGGCTATGAAGGAAGTGTAAAAAATCCTTTGTTGGGCAGAATGCCATCTGCCAAGTATATCGGCTGTGTTCATTCCAGGTGTCATGAACTGGGAAGCGGACTACCTCAGCTGCCAGTACGTACATGCAGGAGAGTGGAGTCTTCATCCAGAAGTCTTTCAACTGCTAGTGGACAGGTGGGGTCTACTGGACGTAGACCTAATGGCATCTCAACAAAATCACAAGATTCCGGTCTTCTGATCAAGGACAAGGGATCCTCACGCTGCGTTCATGGACGCACTATCAATTCCATGGACCTTTCGGCTGCCTTACATGTTCCCTTTGGTGTCACTCCTGCCCAGGGTTCTACGGAAGTTCAAACAGGAAGGCGGAATGCTTCTTCTAGTCGCTCCAGCGTGGCCCAGGCGGCATTGGTTCTCAGACCTGCAGGGTCTATCGATGGGGCATCCCCTTCTACTTCCTCAACTACCAGACCTCCTCGTACAGGGCCCTTGTCTCTACCCAGACCTGGCCAGACTGGCTTTGATGGCGTATCACTTGAAGCATTACTTATGAGAGCCAAAGGATTTTCAGAGGCGGTTATTGAAACGATGTTGAAAGTCTGCAAACAGGCATCTGCCAGGATTTATTACAGGGTTTGGAATTCTTACTTCACCTGGTGTGCTGAGAAGAATTACGATGTCCATAGATTCAGAACTTCCAGGATACTGGCTTTTCTGCAAAGAGGCCTGTGCTTAGGTCTTCGTCTGGCCTCCCTCAAGGTTTATATATCTGCCTTGTCGGTTTGGTTTCAGAGAAAAATTGCCTCTATCCCTGATGTTCAGGGCGTTATTCAGATTCAGCCTTCCTATGTCCCTCCTGTGGCTCCATGGGATTTGTCTGTTGTGCTGAATGCTCGGCAAGAGTCTCCATTTGAACCTCTTGAATTGGTGGACATTAAATGGCTCACAGCCAAGGTCCTGTTCTTGATGGCTATTGCCTCTGCAAGAAGCGGGTCGGACTTAGGCGCTTTGTCTTGTCATCCACCCTTTCTCACATTCCTCCTGGACCAAGCAGTTCTACGAACTCGCCCAGTTTATTTGCCTAAGGTGGTGTCATCTTTTCACCTTAACCAAGAGATGTTGGTTTCGGCCTTTGTCTCTTCGGATTTGTCTCCCAAAGAACGTTCTTTGGATGTGGTTAGGGCGCTCCGTATCTATATGGAGAGGAATGCCTCTATCAGGAGGTCAGATTCCTTTTTTGTTTTATTTGGTTTTCACAAATGTGACTGGCCTGCGAATAAGCAAACCTTGGCCAGATGGATCAGAATGGTGATTGCACAAGCCTGTGTGTAGGTTGGACTCCCAGCTTTTGCTGCAGTTAAAGCCCATTCTACTCGGTCTGTTGGACCTTTTTGGGCGGCCCGCCATGGTGCATCCCTAGAACAATTATGTAGGTGGCTACGTGGTTTTATGCCTTTGATACTTGCGCCTCCCAGGATGCTTCCTTTGGACACCGGGTTCTCTTACCCACTAAGGTTCGTCCCCTCCCTTGAGGAACTGCTTTAAGACATCCCCGATGTATTCCCTGTGGAACACAGTGTTCCCTGCTGGTGAAGAGTTATGGTAGACTTACCGTTGTTAACTCTCTTTCTGCGAGGTACACTGGGTTCCACAGGGCGCCCACCCTAACGCAGGTAGCTTCTTTGGGTTGTATGGCATTAGCCGCTGGTACCCTCTCCTTTCGTGAGATTGTGGTTCTATGTGACTAACATCTGCCTTCTCTTTTACCTGCTCCTGAATATGACTGGTTAACGAAACTGAGCTCTCATTTCCTGGAGTCGGGGTTATAGAGGAGACCCCAATGCTTCCTGGGACAGTCAAAACTTTGTCTGTTGGTGCCTCTGGATCCAAGATCCCACTCTACACTCCGATGTATTCCCTGTGGAACCCAGTGTACCTCGCAGAAAGAGTTAACCATGGTAAGTCTACCATAAATCTCCCTTTTTCAGCCAATAAAATGGCCTATAATTGAATAACGTGATAAGGACTATCGGTCAAAAATCAGGTCGTTTTTATCGGCTGAAAAATGATCGCACCTAATAGGATACCTGCCGTAGAATAAGGAGTATTATACATAGGAGTTTAATCCATAGGGTAAATTGCTCCATATTGCTCCAGCCAGATTACAAGAGTAAGTACTTGCTGGGCTATGTGATGCAGTCACATAATGCTGTTGATCTGAGAACAGAGGGTTGGGTGAGTGTAGAAAGAGAAAAGATGCATGTTTTGTTAATAACTGTGTAATCGGGTAATTGAATAGAAGATTCGTAATTGGGTAGAGTAGCTTAGGGAAGCTAAGTGGGTGCTTTAGGAATTTTATAAGTTTTACTGAAGAGGTAAGATTTCTGCGAACACTAAAAAGGTCCTGTAAGTAGTAATAAGTATGGATGACGGTCTCAAATCTTGCACACTGGTTGAGTTTGGAGATATTTTAAGAAAATTTATATGAATGTGTAGGTTGGTTGTATGGTAGTTAGAAGCAGAGGCATCACTTCGGAGTGCAGACCGCCCCTGGTGTCACTCTTGAAAAGGGAGACACCAAAATGCCTTCGCCTCATCAGTGACTGGGAGCCGTGACCTGCACTCTGATATTATATTGCAGTGTGTGGCTCCTATCACTGAGGATGAGCCGGCAGTGCAGAAAGACTGCTCGGTACTCCCCCTGAGTGTTGAAAACAAGGGAGTTGCTCAAAGCTACGCCACCTTCCCACAAGGCTGTGTCTTTTTTCGATCAGCCTAGTAACTAAATGTATGTGTTCAATAAGTAAGGTTTAAGGTTTGGCGGAAATCAGTTAAGCTATTGCATTCAAAATACAATTTAGGGGTGAAAGTGTAGTGAGGAGAAGACCAGTAAAGACACTACTACAATAGTCAATGTGAGATATAATGAGTACTTGAATTAAGGCATTTCAATTCACTGTGGGGAGCAAACATCAGTTGTTAGTAAATACCTCAACAGCAAGCTTGAGAGGTAGGGTTTTTGTTTTGTTGTCAACAGAAATGAAAATGTTAGGGTAGCTTCTGTTGGCTGGCGGAATATTTTATAACCTCTATTTTTGAAATTTATGAGAAAACAGAGGTCAAAAAAGTCAAATGTAGCAGCATTTGAAGTAAGTAATGGCCTCTAGATTTAGCAACGATCAAAATATTGGGGTTAATTCTGAGTTGATCGCAGCAGGAACTTTGTTAGCAGTTGGGCAAAACCATGTGCACTGCAGGGGAGGCAGATATAACATTTGCAGAGATAGTTAGATTTGGGTGGGTTATTTTGTTTCTGTGCAGGGTAAATACTGGCTGCTTTATTTTTACACTGAACTTTGTTAGCAGTTGGGCAAAACCATGTGCACTGCAGGTGTGGCAGATATAACATTTGCAGAGATAGTTAGATTTGGGTGGGTTATTTTGTTTCTGTGCAGGGTAAATACTGGCTGCTTTATTTTTACACTGCAATTTAGATTGCAGATTGAACACACCACACCCAAATCTAACTCTCTCTGCACATGTTATATCTGCCCCCCCCTGCAGTGCACATGGTTTTGCCAAACTGCTAACAAAATTGCTGCTGCGATCAACTCAGAATTAGGCCCTGTCCACCTTAGTCAGAATAGCCTCTGCAGTGTTGGGAAGAAAAGCCCTAACAGAGGATGGTTCCGTACTTTAATTTGAGAGAGAATATGGGTCAGAATTATCATTATTTATTTTTTTTTGCGTAGGAGTAACCCATGCATGCTTGAGTATTATAAAAAGGGAAAAGAAGAGAAAATACAGATTTTAGTTAAGTTTTGAATTGATACAGAAGGCAGTTATTGCCGTTGTGTGGATATAGGATGCAGATAAAAGGTAGTAGAGAAGGAAAGTAATGAGAATAATAAACACACAAATATTATCTTTTATTAGATGCCACAAAGTGTACGCAACTCTGAGCATAAGCTTCATATTCATTTGTTGGATCAAATGAAGAAAAGGGGGAAAATCTAATAGGGTATGAGAATAAGAAAGTGAGAGATTTTGGTCAAATTCTCCTGTTTAAAAAAAATAAAAAAATAAAAAATTGGCTGATGGAATACATAGCTGATTTTTGCCATGTAAATGATTGCAACTTTAAAAAAAAAAAAAAACTGGAGAATTTGACCAAAATCTCTCACTTCCTGATTCTTACACCCTATTACCTTTCCCCCATGGTGTCAGAGGGTGCAGGGAAATCTTGAGCAAAATGATCACGTCATGATCATGTCAGATAGATCAGTCATGTACTTGATGTATAATAATTAATAATAATAATCATTTTATTTATATAGCGCTCTTTCTCCAATAGGACTCAATCTATGAGAATGGAGGCACCGTAGTTGGCATTGCTGTCTCACAACACAGGGATCTTCAGTTCAGGTCCCACTAGGGCCCTATTTGTGTTCGACTTTGTATGGTATTCCTATAATTGCATGAGTTTTCTCCTACAAAGTTCAATAACAAACTTTTAGTCTAATTGTCTTCTAATAAAAGTGGACCCTATTATTTGTGGGTCTGGTAGGGAATTTAGGGTGATGGTATGCGGTCTATAGATCTATAGTGTCTAGTTAGACAGTCCACCTTATTTCCATGTCCACCTAGACCAGGCATGTCAAACTCATGGTCATCCAGCTGTTGTGAAATTACAAGTCCCAGCATGCTTTACCATTTGATAAGCGGAAGGTATGCTGGCAAAGCATGCTGGGACTTGTAGTTTCACAACAACTGGAGGGCCCCGAGTTTGACATGCCTGATGTAGACATTGTAGGACTATTGAACCCGAAACCAGTGTGATATGTATCTATCATTTATCTGGTTCATTCTATAAAATAAGAATCATCTGACTACTTACAATGGGCAACTCACCACTTGTCCCATCTAAAAGGTGTGATAAAGCCACCTTAAGCTGTGGGTACACACCTGAACCATGCTTCAACCCAGTGAGGAAGTAATGTAACAAAATGTCGAACACCTTACGCACTGAACTATCATGCAATATAGGGGTAATTCAGATTGTGGGATTGTTTCCCTGTCATGTGCAAAGTAGTGATATGCCTGGCCTCTGCTAAGAGCGATTTGCGCAGCACCATGGGTTCTGCGATCCGCCCGATGGTGGGTACTTTGATCTGATGCTGTGTTCTAGAAAGCGGCTCGGATCCCTACTACAGCAGGAGATGTCTGCTTGTGATAGGCGCCTCCTGATGCATTATCATACAGCTTCCAAGGAAGCAGCAATGATAGCAACTCCAACCACATCTGAATAACCTCCTATTTCATGACATGCTTCATGTAACAATATAGCGTCATCCATGGAATCATCCTGTTTGATGTGCAGAACATCAGATCCAATGAGACGATATGACACAATTTATCAAATGAGGGTACATTCTGCAAGATGGTCGCTGTGTTCTGTCTCTGATTGCAGTATCGTCTAATATATCCTAGAGTGTGTACCTAGCCTTAATCTCCAAGTTCCATTAAGAGCTCTATTCATGAAGCAGTGGAGAAGTTGCCTATGGCCGATGGCAACCAACCCGCTGCTTCGTACAATTGTATAATATGCAAATTATAAATGCACCTTCAATGCTGATTGGTTGCCATGGGCAACGTCTCCACTGGCTCACTTCTCCAAACTTTTCACTGCTTCATGAATAGGCCCCTAAGACTGATGTGAATGACCTAGATCAGCAAATGAGTGTGCCCAGGATGGCTGCCTCACCCACTACATAATATGTAAAGTGCTTTGAGTCCTAATAGGAGATAGGTCCTGTATAAATAAAAAAATATATATATTGGCCTTTGATGGTAGTTGCATTTGGTGTGGGATGATTAGGAATAGATTTAAATATATTAAAGATGTGTTGGGTTTAGAAACCTGAACGGAGATGAGGCTGTGGAATTATGTTTGTTTGACATACATCCGTGTCTGCCCCTCTTAACTATATTTAATGGCAATTATTATTATCCTTTATTTATATGGCGCCACAAGGGTTCCGCAGCGCCCAATTACAGAGTACATATGCACATAATCAAAACAGGAAAACAGTGACTTACAGTTGAAGACAATATAGGACAAGTACAGGGCAACTAAGCATAACTACACCAGTAAACATAGAGATAAGATCCAGGTGGCCAAAAACTGCGGGATCTGGGCAGTTGAGGATTATTAAAGTAAGAAAAGTATAAGCACATGAGGGAAGAGGGCCCTACCCGTGAAAGCTTACATTCTAAGGGGAGGGGTAGACAGACAGGGGCAATATTGATGCTTTCTTCTATACCATGTGTCTGTGTGTTTTTGTTTAGCCACCCATAGAGGTGTTTATATTTAGGTGTTAGTGGTATGTGTTGGGAGTCTCCTAATTCTAAATGAAATTGAGTTATTCAGACTGGGATGGCGCTAATGTTTGGGTGTAAGATGCCCTCCATTTGCTTTTACGTCTCTATTTTGGAATCCATTTTCTATATGTCTGCAACATACTTTCTGGTAAAATGTGCTTTATGGTAATAAATGTCTTAGTAATGAGTCCTCTTAGCTCTGAGTCAGAATGATATGAGCAGCTATTTGGATCCCAGTGTGATAATTACAGAGCAAGGGGCTGTTCGTGCTGTCTGTTTCTCTGTACACCACCCTCCATGACATCACCCAGTTGCTATGCTGCAGAGACAGCTGATAGAACAGCACTGTGATGAGAGCGTCTAGCTCCATCCTCTGGCTTTCTCTTGCAGTAAGCAGGCAGCATTCTCATTTACATTCTCCTCCATCTTCTTTAGACAGGAAAACCCTCCTGTTCGTAAACCCTTTCACTACCTGCTAGTGCATCTGTCCCCAGGGGGTGCAGTACTCAGTCCTGGCCAGAGAGCAGCTGTTCCAGATACGGCTGCTGCTGCTCTTCTGGGATTAGTGTGGGCTGTTATACCTAACCAGCGGATTGGGCTTCATTTCCTGTGACTGCACCTCACATGCACACCGGGGGAAGGATCTGATATTCCCAGCATGTTGGCTGTCTCTCTGTGTGTTCAGACAGTCCAGCGTTCAGTTTTTACTTTCACTAAACCCCTTCCAATGTGGACCCAGTGTGGGAGGAGAGCGAAGGGATGCTGAGAAAGCTCATTTGCCAAAGGATATGTACCAGTAAGAGCGGAGGCTTTCATTCTCTTTATCTGTATATCTGTGTGATCAGTGTGTGGATGAAAGAGGGAGTGGTGTAATCACCGGCCTTACAAGCTCTGTCGCCATAATGACAGAAGGATAAACTGTGTCTGATGTACAATAATTCCCTGTTTCTGTTGATTGTTTTCCTGATTGCCAACTGCCTGGGTGTGAATGTGTGTTTCCCTTGTGCATATATCACGCTCTGTATTTTCTGTCTGCTCTTTGTCTTCCTGTCTGTGATGGAGGATCAGACCAGTCTGTGTAGTCTGTAGCTCTGTGTGGATGGAGATGTGTATACGTGTATGCAAACATACAGTATAATGTATTGATGTATTCATTTTCTTTTTAGATCTGAGTTCCTATCATTCAGTATGTTTTTAACAGTATAATAACAATCTTCTATCAACAGCGCTGCATAGTATGATGGTGGAATATTCATGATAATGTGTATATATAATATACAATCACTCCCTTGTGTATAATAGTATTAAATGGTTCACATTTTCTCTCTTATGGATTACATTATTACAGGGAGATTTGACTGGAAATTTGCTGAATAATGTGCATTATAAATCTTATATATCATTGTGAATAAATACATACTGTATGTGTTTCATGTTATCAAACCCGTTAGCATCTACAGTTGTTCTGAGAGTCAATCAATGTTGTGAAAATGTTTATCTGATAAGGTGTGTGTGTCTTATTGTTTCATTCATTGTCTATACAGTAGTGGTCTAATTCCAATCCCACTTTCCTCTTTACTAATCTAGTCTTTATTATTGGCATGTACTCTCGTGATGTCTGCATTGTGTGCAAATGGTTATGGGTTTTCAATAAATAAGTTCCTCTAACATTGTAATATGTAACTGTGGGCCTGAGTCAGACATGGATGCAGTTCTTTGGACTCAGTGGCGATATGATAGTGCCACAGGAAGTGTCTGATGGAAAAAGACACCTCAGCATCTGATTATCTGCGAGATCATTGGCAATGTGAGTAACCCAGAGGTTACATAGATTGTCCCTTGCAGCTCTGTTGCCAAGACCAGGAAGTCTGCACAGCAAGATGCCGACCCTGACCTTGCCACTCCCAGAAAACGGGGGGCAACACGCCCCTGTTTTCGGGAAATGCTGCCCAACTCCACCTACTTCACGCCCCAAAGTGACTTGCGGGTCAGGGACTTGCGGGTCAGGGGGTAATGTGTGCAACGCTGCAGGACCTGTTCTGCACATGTGCCCCACCATACATCTCCTAATTAGGCCCTGTGACAATAATGTGGTGGGAGTTTTGTATTGATTGTAACTTATTATTCCTACCACCAATAAATTGTGTTGTTCACAAAACATGTGACTAAAGTGAAGTCATGATAATCAAGTCAGTTTTTTTAATTGTCTGCAATAACCCGCTTCCGTTAGTAAAACGGTCTTTAATCATGATTCAAAAACACGACCTATCCAGTTAATCGCAAAAAATTTACCTGCAATAATTCTCCATAGGTTTAAAGCACATTTCTTTTCACCACCACCTCAGCAGGTGAAAATTTTGGGAAAATCCCTATTTTAAGGTAAAAATGTTAGTACTTAGGGCTTTAAACAGTAGAGATGAGTGGGTTCGGTTCCTCTGAATCCGAACCCGCCCGAACTTCAGGTTTTTTACACGGGTCCGAGCAGGCTCGGATCTTCCCGCCTTGCTCGGCTAACCCGAGCGCGCCCGAACGTCATCATCACGCGCTCGGATTCTATCGCGAGACTCGGATTCTATATAAGGAGCCGCGCGTCGCCGCCATTTTCACACGTGCATTGAGAGTCATAGGGAGAGGACGTGGCTGGCGTCCTCTCCGTTTAGAGAAGAGAGAGACACAGTATTTTGGGGAGCATTATTAGGAGGAGTACTACTATACTGTATACTACTATACTACTTGCTGAAGTGATATTTATAGATTAGATAGTGTGACTGTAAGTGTATTATCTGACTTGTGGGGGAGACACTGACAGTGGGGAGCAGTTAGAGTCTGAGAGCAGGACTCAGGAGTACATATAACGTACAGTGCACACTTTTGCTGCCAGAGTCAGTGCCACACTGCCATTGTTGTGACCACACTGACCACCAGTATAATAATATATTTTCTCTAACGTCCTAGTGGATGCTGGGGACTCCGTCAGGACCATGGGGAATAGCGGGCTCCGCAGGAGACAGGGCACATCTAAAAAGCTTTTTTAGGTCACATGGTGTGTACTGGCTCCTCCCCCTATGACCCTCCTCCAAGCCTCAGTTAGGTTTTTGTGCCCGTCCGAGAAGGGTGCAAACTGGATGGCTCTCTTAAGGAGCTATTTAGTAAAGTTTTTTTTTAGGTTTCTAATCAGTGATTCCTGCTGGCGACAGGATCACTGCAACGAGGGACTTAGGGGAGAGACTGGCAACTCACCTGCGTGCAGGAGGATTGAAGTCTTAGGCTACTGGACACTGAGCTCCAGAGGGAGTCGGAACACAGGTCAGCCTGGGGTTCGTCCCGGAGCCGCGCCGCCGATCCCCCTTACAGACGCTGAAGAAAGACGGCGGAACGGAGGTCCGGAAACAGGCGGCAGAAGACTTCACAGTCTTCAGAGAGGTAGCGCACAGCACTGCAGCTGTGCGCCATTGTTGTCACACGGCTCACTGACACGGTCACGGAGGGTGCAGGGCGCTGCTGGGGGCGCCCTGGGCAGCAATATAAATACCTATTTGGCAAATAAATACATCACATATAGCCATTAAGGCTATATGTATGTATTTTAACCCAGGCCAGTTATTAAAAAACCGGGAGGAAAAGCCCGCCGAAAAGGGGGCGGAGCTTATTCTCCTCAGCACTCAGCGCCATTTTCCTGATCAGCTCCGCTGGTGAGGAAGGCTCCCACTCTCCCCTGCACTGCACTACAGAAACAGGGTTAAAAGAGAAGGGGGGCATAAATTGGCGATATAATGATATATTAAGAGCGCATATATAGAAACAACACCTTCTAGGGTTGTTATATACATTATAGCGCTTTTGGTGTGTGCTGGCAAACTCTCCCTCTGTCTCCCCAAAGGGCTAGTGGGTCCTGTCCTCTATCAGAGCATTCCCTGTGTGTGTGCTGTATGTCGGTACGTGTGTGTCGACATGTATGAGGAAAATGTTGGTGAGGAGGCGGAGCAAATTGCCTGTAATGTTGATGTCACTCTCTAGGGAGTCGACACCGGAATGGATGGTCTACTTATGGAATTACGTGATAATGTCAACACGCTGCAAGACGGTTGACGACATGAGATGGCCGGCGGACAAATTAGTACCGGTCCAGGCGTCTCAGACACCGTCAGGGGCTTGTAAAAACGCCCATTTACCTCAGTCGGTCGACAGACACAGACATGGACACTGACCCCAGTGTCGACGGTGAAGAAACATACGTAATTTTCCTTTAGAGCCACGAGTTACATGTTAAGGGCAATGAAGGAGCTGTTACATATTTCTGATACTACAAGTACCACAAATAAGGGTATTTTGTAGGGTGTGAATAAACTACTTGTAGTTTTGCCTGAATCAGATAAATTAAATGAAGTGTGTGATGATACGTGGGGTTCCTCCGATAGAAAGTTATGGGCGGTATACCCTTTCCCGCCAGAAGTAAGGGCGAGTTGGGAAACACACCTTAGGGTGGATAAGGCGCTCACACGCTTATAAAAACATGGCGTTACCGTCTCTAGATACGGCCGCCCTCAAGAAGCCAGCTGATAGGAAGCTGAAAAATATCATGACAGTATATACACACATACTGGTGTTATACTACGACCAGCAATCGCCTCAGCCTGGATGTGCAGCGCTGAGGGGGCTTGGTCGGATTTCCTGACTGAAAATTTTGATACCCTTGACAGGGACAAGATTTTATTGACTATAGAGCATTTTAAGGATGCATTTCTATATATGCGTGATGCGCAGAGGGATATTTGCATTCTGGCATCAAGAGTAAATGTGATTTACATATCTGCCAGACGAAGACACGACAGTGGTCAGGTGAGGCAGATTCCAGACGGCATGTGGAAGTATTGCCGTATAAAGGGGCGGTCCATCGGACCTGGTGGCCATGGCAACAGCTGAAAAATCCACTTTTGTTACCCCGAATCACATATCGGCAAAAAAGGACACAGTCTTTTCAGTCTCAGTCCTTTCGTCCCCATAGGGGCAGGCGGGCAAAGGCCAGTCATATCTGCCCAGGGGTAGAGGAAAGGGAAGAAGACTGCAGCAAGCAGCCCATTCCCAGGAACAGAAGCCCCTCACAGCTTCTGCCAAGTCCGCAGCATAACGCTGGGGCCGTACAAGCGGACTCAGGTGCGGTAGGGGGTCATCTCAAGAGTTTCAGTACGCAGGGGGCTCACTCGCAAGGGAACTCCGGGATCCTACATGTAGTATCCCAGGTGTACATTGGAAATTCGAGACATCTCCCCCTCACACAATTCACAGGCTGTATTCCCAGCAGGTGATAATCAAAGTACCCCTCTTACAACATGGAAGGGGGTAGTATTCCACACTATATTGTGGTACTGAAGCCAACCGGCTCGGTGAGATCTGAAATATTTGAACACTTACATACAAGCGTTCAAATCAAGATGGAGTCACTCAGAGCAGTGATAGCGAACCAGGAAGAAGGGGACGATATGGTGTCACTGGATACCAGGGACGCTTACCTACAGGTCCAAATTTGCCCTTCTCACCAAGGGTACTTCAGGTTCCTGGTACAGAACTGTCACTATCAGTTCAGACGCTGCCGTTTGGGTTGTCCACGGCGCCCCGGGTCTTTACCAAGGTAATGGCCGGAATGATGATTTTTCTTAAAAGGAAACATGGACGCTTTCCTGATAAGGGCAAGGTCCAGAGAACAGTTGGAGGTCGGAGTAGCACTATCTTAAGTAGTTCTACGTCAGCACGAGTGGATTCTAAATATTCCAAAATCGCAGCTTTTTCCGATGACACATCTACTGTTCATAGGGATGATTCTGGACACAGTCCAGAAAAACGTGTTTCTCCCAGTGGAGAAAGCCAGGGAGTTATCCGAGCTAATCGGGATCCTCCTAAAACCAGGAAAAGTGTCAGTGCATCATTGCACAAGAGTCCTGGTAAAAAATGGTGGCTTATTACGAAGCAATTCCATTCGGCAGATTTCCCGCAAGAACTCTTCGGTGGGATCTGCTGGACAAATGGTCCGGATCGCATCCTCAGATGCATCAGCGGATAACCCTATATCCAAGGACAAGGGTGTCTCTCCTGTGGTGATTACAGAGTGCTCATCTTCTAGAGGGCCGCAGATTTGGCATTCAGGATTGGATGCCGGTGACCACGGAGGCCAGCCTGAGAGGCTGGAGAACAGTCACACAGGGAAAAAATTTCCAGGGAAGTGTGATTAAGTCTGGAGAATTCTCTCTGCATAAATAAGCTTAGAGCAAATTTATAAGGCTCTAAACTTAGCAAGACCTCTGCTTCAAGGTCAGCCGGTATTGATCCAGTGGGATAACATCACGGCAGTCGCCCACGTAAACAGAAAGGGCGGCACAAGAAGCAGGAGGGCAGTGACAAAACTGCAAGGATTTTTCGCTAGGCGGAAAATCATGTGATAGCACTGTCAGCAGTGTTCTTTCCGGGAGTGGACGACTGGGAAGCAGACTTCCTCAGCAGGCATGACCTCCACCCGGGAGAGTGGAAACTTCATAGGGAAGTTTTTCAGCATGATTGTGGACCGTTGGCAAAGACCAAAGGTGGACATGATAGCGTCCCGCCCGAAAAACGGGACAGGTATTCCGCCAGGTCATGAGACCTTCAGGCGATAGCTGTGGATGTTCTGGTAACACCGTGGGTGTACCAGTCAGTGTATGGGTTCCCTCCTCTGTTTCTCATAACCAAGGTATTGAGAATTATAAGACATAGAGGAGTATGAACTATACTAGTGGCTCCGGATGGGCCAAGAGGGACTTGGTACCCGGAGCTTCAAGAGATGCTCACAGAGGACTAAGGGCCTGGGGAGCTAAGAAGGGACTTGCTTCAGCAAGTACCATGTCTTTTCCAAGAATTACCGCGGCTGCGTTTGACGGCATGGCGGTTGAATACCGGATTCCGAAGGGAAAAAGGCATTCCATAAGAGGTCATACCTACCTTGGTCAAAGCCAGGAAGGAGGTGACCGCACAACGTCATCACCACATGTGGTGAAAATATGTTGCGTGGGTAAGGCCAGGAAGGCTCCACGAAGGAAATTCAACTAGGTCGATTCTGCACTTCCTGAAAACAGGAGTGTTTTGAGCCTCAAATTGGGGTTCATTAAGATTTAAATTTCGGCCCTGTAGATTTTCTTCCAGAAAAAATTGACTTCAGTTCCTGAAGTCCAGATTGTAAAGGGTGTATTCCATATACAGTTCTTTTGTGCCTCTAGGGGCACCGTGAGATCTCAACATAGTGTTGGGATTCCTTAAAATCATATTGGTTTGAACCGCTCAAATCTGTGGATTTGAAATATCTCACATGGAAAGTGACCATGCTGTTGACCAATATCTCACATGGAAAGTGACCATGTTGTTAGTCCTGGCCTCGGCCAGGCGATTGTCAAAAAGAATGGGCGGTTTTGTTTTACAAAAGCCCATATTAGAATTTTCCATTTGAACAGGGCAGAACTGGGACTCGTCTCCAGTTTCTTCCTAAAGGGGTGTCAGCGTTGTCACCTGAAACAACCTATTGTGGTGCCTGCGGCTACTGGGGACTTGGAGGACTCCAAGTTACTAGACGTGGTCAGGGCCCTAAAAAATATATATATATATATATATATATATATATATATATATATATATATATATATATATATATATATATATATATATATATATATATAGTTAGGACGGCTGGAGTCAGAAAGTCTGACTTGCTGTTTATATTGTATGCACCCAACAAGCTGGGTGCTCCTGCTTCTAAGCAGTCTATTGCACGCTAGATTTGTAGTACAATTCAGCTTGCACATTCTGTGGCAGGCCTGCCACAGCCGAAATATGTAGATGCCCATTCCACAAGGAAGGTGGCCTCATCCTGGGCGGCTGCCCGAGGAGTCTCGGCATTATAACTTTGCCGAGCAGCTACGTGGTCAGGGGAGAACACGTTTGTAAAATTTTACAAATTTGATACTCTGGCTAAAGAGGACCTGGAGTTCTCTCATTCGGTGCTGCAGAGTCATCCGCACTCTCCCGCCCGTTTGGGAGCTTTGGTATAATCCCCATGGTCCTGACGGAGTCCCCAGCATCCACTAGGACGTTAGAGAAAATAAGAATTTACTTACCGATAATTCTATTTCTCGTAGTCCGTAGTGGATGCTGGGCGCCCATCCCAAGTGCGGATTGTCTGCAATGCTTGTACATAGTTATTGTTACAAAAATCGGGTTATTACTATTGTTGTGAGCCATTTTTTCAGAGGCTACTTCGTTTTGTTATCATACTGTTAACTGGGTTCAGATCACAAGTTGTACGGTGTGATTGGTGTGGCTGGTATGAGTCTTACCCGGGATTCAAGATCCTTCCTTATTGTGTACGCTCGTCCGGGCACAGTACCTAACTGAGGCTTGGAGGAGGGTCATAGGGGGAGGAGCCAGTACACACCATGTGACCTAAAAAAGCTTTTTAGATGTGCCCTGTCTCCTGCGGAGCCCGCTATTCCCCATGGTCCTGACGGAGTCCCCAGCATCCACTACGGACTACGAGAAATAGAATTATCGGTAAGTAAATTCTTATTTTGTGATTGTCTGCTTAGGCCTCGGAGTACTAGTTGCAAGTTGCAACGTGACCTGAAGTGACCACCAGTTTAATAATCAATCACCACCAGTTTAATATATATATATATATATAATTGTATATAATATATATATATATAATATTGTATACCACCTACCCGTGTTTTTTTTTTTTTTTTCATTCTTCTTTATACATACTACTATAGTAGCTTACTGTAGCAGTCTGCGGTGCTGTGCTGACCTGACAGTGTCCAGCAGGTCCGTCATCAGTCATTACATAATAAATATATATAGTACCTGTCCGGCTGCAGTACTAGTGATATTATATTGATTTCATCTCATTATCAATAATTTATCATCCAGTCTAGACTCTATATTAGCAGCAGACACAGTACGTTAGTCCACGGCTGTAGCTACCTCTGTGTCGGCACTCGGCAGTCCATCCATAATTGTATACCACCTACCCGTGGTTTTTTTTTTTCTTTCTTATTTGTACATACTACTATAGAGTATAGTAGCTTACTGTAGCAGTCTGCGGTGCTGCTGAGCTGACAGTGTCCAGCAGGTCCGTCATCAGTCATCATTACCTAATAAATATATTATCTACCTGTCCGGCTGCAGTACTAGTGATATTATATATACATACATATATATATTGATTTCATCTCATTATCAATCATCCAGTCTATATTAGCAGCAGACACAGTACGTTAGTCCACGGCTGTAGCTACCTCTGTGTCGGCACTCGGCAGTCCATCCATAATTGTATACCACCTACCCGTGTTTTTTTTTTTTTTCTTTCTTCTTTGTACATACTACTATAGTATAGTAGCTTACTGTAGCAGTCTGCGGTGCTGCTGAGCTGACAGTGTCCAGCAGGTCCGTCATCATTACCTAATAAATATATTATCTACCTGTCCGGCTGCAGTACTAGTGATATTATATATACATACATATATATATATTGATTTCATCTCATTATCATCCAGTCTATATTAGCAGCAGACACAGTACGGTAGTCCACGGCTGTAGCTACCTCTGTGTCGGCACTCGGCAGTCCATCCATAAGTATACTAGTATCCATCCATCTCCATTGTTTACCTGAGGTGCCTTTTAGTTGTGCCTATTAAAATATGGAGAACAAAAATGTTGAGGTTCCAAAATTAGGGAAAGATCAAGATCCACTTCCACCTCGTGCTGAAGCTGCTGCCACTAGTCATGGCCGAGACGATGAAATGCCAGCAACGTCGTCTGCCAAGGCCGATGCCCAATGTCATAGTACAGAGCATGTCAAATCCAAAACACCAAATATCAGTAAAAAAAGGACTCCAAAACCTAAAATAAAATTGTCGGAGAAGCGTAAACTTGCCAATATGCCATTTACCACACGGAGTGGCAAGGAACGGCTGAGGCCCTGGCCTATGTTCATGGCTAGTGGTTCAGCTTCACATGAGGATGGAAGCACTCAGCCTCTCGCTAGAAAACTGAAAAGACTCAAGCTGGCAAAAGCACCGCAAAGAACTGTGCGTTCTTCGAAATCCCAAATCCACAAGGAGAGTCCAATTGTGTAGGTTGCGATGCCTGACCTTCCCAACACTGGACGTGAAGAGCATGCGCCTTCCACCATTTGCACGCCCCCTGCAAGTGCTGGAAGGAGCACCCGCAGTCCAGTTCCTGATAGTCAGATTGAAGATGTCAGTGTTGAAGTACACCAGGATGAGGAGGATATGGGTGTTGCTGGCGCTGGGGAGGAAATTGACCAGGAGGATTCTGATGGTGAGGTGGTTTGTTTAAGTCAGGCACCCGGGGAGACACCTGTTGTCCGTGGGAGGAATATGGCCGTTGACATGCCTGGTGAAAATACCAAAAAAATCAGCTCTTCAGTGTGGAGGTATTTCAACAGAAAAGCGGACAACAGGTGTCAAGCCGTGTGTTGCCTTTGTCAAGCTGTAATAAGTAGGGGTAAGGACGTTAACCACCTCGGAACATCCTCCCTTATACGTCACCTGCAGCGCATTCATAATAAGTCAGTGACAAGTTCAAAAACTTTGGGTGACAGCGGAAGCAGTCCACTGACCAGTAAATCCCTTCCTCTTGTAACCAAGCTCACGCAAACCACCCCACCAACTCCCTCAGTGTCAATTTCCTCCTTCCCCAGGAATGCCAATAGTCCTGCAGGCCATGTCACTGGCAATTCTGACGATTCCTCTCCTGCCTGGGATTCCTCCGATGCATCCTTGCGTGTAACGCCTACTGCTGCTGGCGCTGCTGTTGTTGCTGCTGGGAGTCGATGGTCATCCCAGAGGGGAAGTCGGAAGACCACTTGTACTACTTCCAGTAAGCAATTGACTGTCCAACAGTCCTTTGCGAGGAAGATGAAATATCACAGCAGTCATCCTGCTGCAAAGCGGATAACTGAGGCCTTGACAACTATGTTTGTGTTAGACGTGCGTCCGGTATCCGCCGTTAGTTCACAGGGAACTACACAATTTCTTGAGGTAGTGTGCCCCCGTTACCAAATACCATCTAGGTTCCACTTCTCTAGGCAGGCGATACCGAAAATGTACACAGACCTCAGAAAAAGACTCACCAGTGTCCTAAAAAATGCAGCTGTACCCAATGTCCACTTAACCACGGACATGTGGACGAGTGGAGCAGGGCAGGGTCAGGACTATATGACTGTGACAGCCCACTGGGTAGATGTATGGACTCCCGCCGCAAGAACAGCAGCTGCGGCACCAGTAGCAGCATCTCGCAAACGCCAACTCTTTCCTAGGCAGGCTACGCTTTGTATCACCGCTTTCCAGAATACGCACACAGCTGAAAACCTCTTACGGCAACTGAGGAAGATCATCGCGGAATGGCTTACCCCAATTGGACTCTCCTGTGGATTTGTGGCATCGGACAACGCCAGCAATATTGTGTGTGCATTAAATATGGGCAAATTCCAGCACGTCCCATGTTTTGCACATACCTTGAATTTGGTGGTGCAGAATTTTTAAAAAAACGACAGGGGCGTGCAAGAGATGCTGTCGGTGGCCAGAAGAATTGCGGGACACTTTCGGCGTACAGGCACCACGTACAGAAGACTGGAGCACCACCAAAAACTACTGAACCTGCCCTGCCATCATCTGAAGCAAGAAGTGGTAACGAGGTGGAATTCAACCCTCTATATGCTTCAGAGGTTGGAGGAGCAGCAAAAGGCCATTCAAGCCTATACAATTGAGCACGATATAGGAGGTGGAATGCACCTGTCTCAAGCGCAGTGGAGAATGATTTCAACGTTGTGCAAGGTTCTGATGCCCTTTGAACTTGCCACACGTGAAGTCAGTTCAGACACTGCCAGCCTGAGTCAGGTCATTCCCCTCATCAGGCTTTTGCAGAAGAAGCTGGAGACATTGAAGGAGGAGCTAACACGGAGCGATTCCGCTAGGCATGTGGGACTTGTGGATGGAGCCCTTAATTCGCTTAACAAGGATTCACGGGTGGTCAATCTGTTGAAATCAGAGCACTACATTTTGGCCACCGTGCTCGATCCTAGATTTAAAGCCTACCTTGGATCTCTCTTTCCGGCAGACACAAGTCTGCTGGGGTTGAAAGACCTGCTGGTGAGAAAATTGTCAAGTCAAGCGGAACGCGACCTGTCAACATCTCCTTCACATTCTCCCGCAACTGGGGGTGCGAGGAAAAGGCTCAGAATTCCGAGCCCACCCGCTGGCGGTGATGCAGGGCAGTCTGGAGCGACTGCTGATGCTGACATCTGGTCTGGACTGAAGGACCTGACAACGATTACGGACATGTCGTCTACTGTCACTGCATATGATTCTCTCACCATTGAAAGAATGGTGGAGGATTATATGAGTGACCGCATCCAAGTAGGCACGTCACACAGTCCGTACTTATACTGGCAGGAAAAAGAGGCAATTTGGAGGCCCTTGCACAAACTGGCTTTATTCTACCTAAGTTGCCCTCCCACAAGTGTGTACTCCGAAAGAGTGTTTAGTGCCGCCGCTCACCTTGTCAGCAATCGGCGTACGAGGTTACATCCAGAAAATGTGGAGAAGATGATGTTCATTAAAATGAATTATAATCAATTCCTCCGTGGAGACATTGACCAGCAGCAATTGCCTCCACAAAGTACACAGGGAGCTGAGATGGTGGATTCCAGTGGGGACGAATTGATAATCTGTGAGGAGGGGGATGTACACGGTGATATATCGGAGGATGATGATGAGGTGGACATCTTGCCTCTGTAGAGACAGTTTGTGCAAGGAGAGATTAATTGCTTCTTTTTTGGTGGGGGTCCAAACCAGCCCGTCATTTCAGTCACAGTCGTGTGGCAGACCCTGTCACTGAAATGATGGGTTGGTTAAAGTGTGCATGTCCTGTTTATACAACATAAGGGTGGGTGGGAGGGCCCAAGGACAATTCCATCTTGCACCTCTTTTTTCTTTAATTTTTCTTTGCGTCATGTGCTGTTTAGGGAGGGTTTTTTGGAAGGGACATCCTGCGTGACACTGCAGTGCCACTCCTAGATGGGCCCGGTGTTTGTGTCGGCCACTAGGGTCGCTTATCTTACTCACACAGCTACCTCATTGCGCCTCTTTTTTTCTTTGCGTCATGTGCTGTTTGGGGAGGGTTTTTTGGAAGGGACATCCTGCGTGACACTGCAGTGACACTCCTAGATGGGCCCGGTGTTTGTGTCGGCCACTAGGGTCGCTTATCTTACTCACACAGCTACCTCATTGCGCCTCTTTTTTTCTTTGCGTCATGTGCTGTTTGGGGAGGGTTTTTTGGAAGGGACATCCTGCGTGACACTGCAGTGCCACTCCTAGATGGGCCCGGTGTTTGTGTCGGCCACTAGGGTCGCTTATCTTACTCACACAGCTACCTCATTGCGCCTCTTTTTTTCTTTGCGTCATGTGCTGTTTGGGGAGGGTTTTTTGGAAGGGACATCCTGCGTGACACTGCGGTGACACTCCTAGATGGGCCCGGTGTTTGTGTCGGCCACTAGGGTCGCTTATCTTACTCACACAGCTACCTCATTGCGCCTCTTTTTTTCTTTGCGTCATGTGCTGTTTGGGGAGGGTTTTTTGGAAGGGACATCCTGCGTGACACTGCAGTGCCACTCCTAGATGGGCCCGGTGTTTGTGTCGGCCACTAGGGTCGCTTATCTTACTCACACAGCTACCTCATTGCGCCTCTTTTTTTCTTTGCGTCATGTGCTGTTTGGGGAGGGTTTTTTGGAAGGGACATCCTGCGTGACACTGCAGTGCCACTCCTAGATGGGCCCGGTGTTTGTGTCGGCCACTAGGGTCGCTTATCTTACTCACACAGCTACCTCATTGCGCCTCTTTTTTTCTTTGAGTCATGTGCTGTTTGGGGAGGGTTTTTTGGAAGGGACATCCTGCGTGACACTGCAGTGACACTCCTAGATGGGCCCGGTGTTTGTGTCGGCCACTAGGGTCGCTTATCTTACTCACACAGCTACCTCATTGCGCCTCTTTTTTTCTTTGCGTCATGTGCTGTTTGGGGAGGGTTTTTTGGAAGGGACATCCTGCGTGACACTGCAGTGACACTCCTAGATGGGCCCGGTGTTTGTGTCGGCCACTAGGGTCGCTTATCTTACTCACACAGCTACCTCATTGCGCCTCTTTTTTTCTTTGCGTCGTGCTGTTTGGGGAGGGTTTTTTGGAAGGGACATCCTGCGTGACACTGCAGTGCCACTCCTAGATGGGCCCGGTGTTTGTGTCGGCCACTAGGGTCGCTTATCTTACTCACACAGCTACCTCATTGCGCCTCTTTTTTTTCTTTGCGTCATGTGCTGTTTGGGGAGGGTTTTTTGGAAGGGACATCCTGCGTGACACTGCAGTGCCACTCCTAGATGGGCCCGGTGTTTGTGTCGGCCACTAGGGTCGCTTAGCTTAGTCATCCAGCGACCTAGGTGCAAATTTTAAGACTAAAAATAATATTGTGAGGTGTGAGGTATTCAGAATAGACTGAAAATGAGTGTAAATTATGATTTTTGAGGTTAATAATACTTTGGGATCAAAATGACCCCCAAATTCTATGATTTAAGCTGTTTTTTAGGGTTTTTTGAAAAAAACACCCGAATCCAAAACACACCCGAATCCGACAAAAAAAATTCGGTGAGGTTTTGCCAAAACGTGGTCGAACCCAAAACACGGCCGCGGAACCGAACCCAAAACCAAAACACAAAACCCGAAAAATTTCCGGCGCTCATCTCTATTAAACAGGTTTGTTAGCAAACAAAAAAAACAAACTAATGGGCATAACCATATTGCACTGCAGGTGGAGCAGATGTAATGTGCAGAGGGATTTATATTTGGGTGGGGTGTGAAATATAAATTGCAGTGTACAAATAAATCAGCCAGTATTTACCCTTTACAGAAACAATATAAACCACCCAAATGTAACTCTCTGCACATGTTATATCTGCCCCACCTGCAGTGCACATGGTTTTGCCCATTATTGTGCTTTTTGGTTTGCTAACAAACCTGAATAACCCCCTAGTTCAAAACCACTGGCAATGACTTAGACACTCAGAAGTTTTAAATTAGATTAATTGGGCCAATAATTACATGTCATTTTTTGTGGTGAAAAAATACAGTAAATTGGGGTACAAGGTATGGGGCAGGTATACTGGGTGCTTTATAAGTGGGGCACATGTTTTTAGGCTTACAAGTGGGAGTTAATGGGTTTTTCCAACTTTTTAAAAACGGACTTAAAATTACCCAAATATAGACTAAAACCCCAAATTTAAGTAGAGCATTTATTTTGCAGAAAAACACTTGCATTATATATAATTTTTTCACTGTTTTAGAAAATTTTTATGGCCGCTATACTGTTATCCTATATTACTTTTTTTTGGGGGGTACAGACAGATTTTCCCATATTCAGCTCTTAACGCTAGTAGTGCCAGTACAAATTATTTTGCGAGTTTCTAATTTGGTTGTGCGAAAAATGGGAGTCTGCATAGTGGTGAAAAGAGGCATTTTAGCGCCGTATGTGTAAAAAGTTAATACGCATTAATTTACTGCATTATCGCGGACAAATGAATCCCCCTAAGCCTGGTAGTTAGCATCACCCTGAATTGTGAGTGATACTTCAGGATGTGGCTATGGCAGATTATGTGCCCTTTGTTCCTATCCTTCTCCAAACTAGTTATTTTTCAAAGCAATTCAAGTTACAATTACAGATGTAGCCACGATCATCTAGCCTGCAGCTTGCTGTATTTGCGGCAATCCAGTCACGGCAAGTGTGCCCACGACTATGATGTGCTTGTGCATCTAAGTACGCGCACCCATAAGAATACAGGGAAGTCGCATCACGGTGCGTGTGTCTGAGCCGCAGGCTGGATGAGCGTGGCTACATCTGTATAGTCTGCAAACTTTAAAGTTGTCATTCAGGTAACGTAGTGCTTTGGAACATGATACCAGTTTGTTGCAGTCAGAGTCTGAAAGATGTGATGGACATTTACATGTTCAATTAATATGACTATTTGAAGAACCTTTTTAAATTATTTGACAAATAAAACTTGTGCTTCAAGTTTGAGTAACAATGATATCTGTAAATTTTCAATGCAGATAAAAACTTTGATGATGAAGATTCAGTTGATGGAAACAGACCTTCGTCAGCAAGCTCCACTGCATCCTCCAAAGCGCCGCCTTCTGCTCGCAAATCGGTGACCATGGGGACAGCTCGAAGGCCGGGGACAACTACTGTGGCCACCAAGTCAGGAGGTGAGTAAGGGGCTAGAGGTTAATGCTGTGTTTTACTTGTGGCTTTTCATATATGTATCTAACTGTATGTATTGTGCAAAAATGCCATTGTCATTGGGTATGAAAGTTCAACAGTCATCATGCCGACATGGTCATCATGTAAACAGTGATGAAATGTCAGTAAAACAGAAAAAAATCTTCCTAAGGCGCTGCAAAATGGAGCAGCAGTGGACAGTACAGATAGGTCACCAACCTACAAACACAATATGTAACAGAAAAATACAGTCTCGCTTTCTGCGCTCCAAATGTCCCCTTGTTTTAAACGATCCTCACAGCGATGTCATAGTATACATGAAAAAATCACCTAGTTTTCCCTCTACAGAGTGGAAAGAACTTTATTGCGCATACAGGATTACACTATTGTGTTGCTTTTTTCCCTCTTTTTTTCATGTATACTATGACATCGCTGTGAGGATCGTTTAAAACAAGGGGACATTTGGAGCGCAGAAAGTGAGACTGTATTTTTCTGTTACATAGTGATGAAATGTCGACAGGTTAGAATGTCGTCTTGTCTTCCTTCTGGTCCAGCGGGGACTTACCTTCTCTTGGTGGCTGCAACAGCAGCGTTTTCTGGGTCAGAACACCGGCATTCGTGTGACTTTTCCCTACTCTAACCCTCTCTCTACATTCAGAGAATGTCGACATTTTGACAGTGTAAATATTGTGGTGTCGACATTGTTATTGCCGATCTTTTGACTGCATCCTGTTATTGGTGCAGTGTTCAAGCTCGTTCTGTAGTCAGGGCTGATAATGAAACATTGTTAGTTCAGTGTTTCTTGGAAGGATACAGAGTTATATTTTCCTGAAATAAACTATTAATACCTGCAGTCTTTAATGTTTCAGAGGCTCCTACTTTATTTCCCCATGCAAGTGTAATTTAGTTTTATCCAAGAGAAATCAATATATTCCTCGGAGGGTGGGGAAATCTGCATCTTGAACAGTGTATAGTTTCATTGTGAAAAATTCTTCCGGCTTTCACTGCTTAGTGGCCACCAGTACCTAAATGTGTGGCTTGTTGTACAATATAGGAAAACATCTCTTTCAACATTTTCTTAAGGGGGTTATACACGGGAGAGATGTGTGCTGAGCGAACCGCTCAGCACACATCTCTCCTGCCGCTCAGCACACATCTCTCCCGCCGCTCAGCACAGCGCGATGTGTGCTGAGAGATGCGGGGGGAGTACGGGTGCCGTTCACTTTTCCAGCGGGTAAAGTGAGCGACCCGCTAGATTGGCCTGCATGCAGGCTCAATCTAGCAGCGGCGATAGCGATGTGCGGGGCCGCGCATCGCTATCGCTGAGGGTGCTACACACGAGTGATCTGCTTAAAATCTAAGCAATCTAGTCAGATTGCTTAGATTTTAAGCATGGATCTCTCCGTGAGTACCCCCCTTTAGGCCCCATCCCTTTTAGTGAGCTCCTTCTTATCAGTAACTGATCGCCCCTCACTGGGGATGTTTAGTTGCTGTAGACTTTTATGGTGAATGTGTCTTTATTACAACACTGGTGAATAGTTATACATGCACAGTCAAGAGTCACTGATGTCATTTCTACCCTCTCCAAATAGCAAAGGAAGGAGGTGCAGGAGCAGTTGACGAGGAGGACTTCATCAGAGCATTTGAAGATGTTCCGACTGTACAGGTAACAATGTTATGGTTGTTTTGACTGTCAAATTGCAGATCCAGCATTTATCCACTGTACATAAATATTCATGAACCCTGCTGAATGTTACTTTTATCCTCTGCATGTTTAATGGTCATTCACACCTACCACAGTATAAGTGCACATTTCATTCCTTACAAATAGAAGTAGATTGTAATTTCACAAGGCAGCATGTCTTATATTAAGACTAGTAAATTTCTTGCTTGCAAACACCTAAAGAGCTCATATAAACTTCATTTGAATGCATTTTCCATACTCATCTCATGTTACATTCCATTAGTTATAAATAAGATTTTACTTACCGGTAAATCTATTTCTCGTAGTCCGTAGTGGATGCTGGGGACTCCGTAAGGACCATGGGGAATAGACGGGCTCCGCAGGAGACAGGGCACTTTAAGAAAGAATTAGGATACTGGTGTGCACTGGCTCCTCCCTCTATGTCCCTCCTCCAGACCTCAGTTAAGGAAACTGTGCCCGGAAGAGCTGACAGTACAAGGAAAGGATTTTGGAATCCAGGGTAAGACTCATACCAGCCACACCAATCACACCGTATAACTCGTGATAAACTTACCCAGTTAACAGTATGAACAACAACAGAGCATCAGATAACCCTAATGCAACCATAACATAACCCTTATTTAAGCAATAACTATATACAAGTATTGCAGAAGAAGTCCGCACTTGGGACGGGCGCCCAGCATCCACTACGGACTACGAGAAATAGATTTACCGGTAAGTAAAATCTTATTTTCTCTAACGTCCTAGTGGATGCTGGGGACTCCGTAAGGACCATGGGGATTATACCAAAGCTCCCAAACGGGCGGGAGAGTGCTGATGACTCTGCAGCACCGAATGAGCAAACACAAGGTCCTCCTCAGCCAGGGTATCAAACTTGTAGAACTTTGCAAAAGTGTTTGAACCTGACCAAGTAGCCGCTCGGCAAAGCTGTAATGCCGAGACCCCTCGGGCAGCCGCCCAAGAAGAGCCCACCTTCCTTGTGGAGTGGGCTTTTACTGATTTTGGAAGCGGCAATCCAGCCGCAGAATGAGCCTGCTGAATCGTGTCACAGATCCAGCGAGCAATAGTTTGCTTTGAAGCAGGAGCACCCAGCTTGTTGGATGCATACAGGATAAACAGCGACTCAGTTTTCCTGACTCTAGCCGTTCTGGCTACATAAACCTTCAAAGCCCTGACCACATCTAGTAACTCGGAATCCTCCAATTCACGAGTAGCCACAGGCACCACAATAGGTTGGTTCATATGAAAAGATGACACCACTTTTGGCAGAAATTGCGGACGAGTCCGCAATTCTGCCCTGTCCATATGGAAAACCAGATAGGGGCTTTTATGTGACAAAGCCGCCAATTCTGACACACGCCTAGCCGAAGCCAAGGCTAATAGCATGACCACCTTCCATGTGAGATATTTTAACTCCACGGTTTTAAGTGGCTCAAACCAGTGTGATTTCAGGAAACTCAACACCACGTTAAGATCCCAAGGTGCCACTGGAGGCACAAACGGGGGCTGAATATGCAGCACTCCCTTTACAAACGTCTGAACTTCAGGAAGAGAAGACAGTTCTTTTTGAAAGAAAATGGATAGGGCCGAATCTGGACCTTAATGGACCCCAATTTTAGGCCCAAAGTCACTCCCGACTGTAGGAAGTGAAGGAAACGGCCCAGCTGGAATTCCTCTGTAGGGGCATTCCTGGCCTCACACCAAGCAACATATTTTCGCCATATACGGTGATAATGTTTAGCCGTCACTTCCTTCCTAGCCTTTATCAGCGTAGGAATAACCTCATCCGGAATGCCTTTTTCTGCTAGGATCCGGCGTTCAACCGCCATGCCGTCAAACGCAGCCGCGGTAAGTCTTGGAACACACAGGGCCCCTGTTGCAACAGATCCTGTCTTAGAGGCAGAGGCCATGGGTCCTCTGGGAGCATGTCTTGCAGTTCTGGATACCAAGTCCGTCTTGGCCAATCCGGAACAATGAGTATTATTCTCACTCCTCTTTTTCTTATGGTTCTCAGCACCTTGGGTATGAGAGGAAGAGGAGGAAACACATAAACCGACTGGAACACCCACGGTGTCACTAGTGCGTCTACAGCTATCGCCTGAGGGTTTCTTGACCTGGCGCAATACCTCTGTAGCTTTTTGTTGAGGCGGGATGCCATCATGTTCACCTGTGGCAGTTCCCATCGCCTTGCAATCTGCGTGAAGACTTCTTGATGAAGTCCCCACTCTCCCGGGTGGAGGTCGTGCCTGCTGAGGAAGTCTGCTTC
Organism: Pseudophryne corroboree; assembly: GCF_028390025.1. Classification (NCBI taxonomy): domain Eukaryota; kingdom Metazoa; phylum Chordata; class Amphibia; order Anura; family Myobatrachidae; genus Pseudophryne; species Pseudophryne corroboree. Next base: position 229,261,251 of record NC_086450.1, read on the forward strand.
CCAGTTGTCCACTCCCGGAATGAACACTGCTGACAGTGCTCGTACGTGATTCTCCGCCCATCGAAGAATTCTGGTGGCTTCCGCCATCGCCACCCTGCTCCTTGTGCCGCCTTGGCGGTTTACATGAGCCACTGCGGTGATGTCTGATTGAATCAGCGCCGATTGGTTGCGAAGCAGGGTCTCCGCTTGACTTAGGGCGTTGTATATGGCCCTTAGTTCCAGGATATTGATGTGAAGGCAAGTCTCCTGACTTGACCACAGACCCTGGAAATTTCTTCCCTGTGTGACTGCCCCCCATCCTCGGAGGCTTGCATCTGTGGTCACCAGGACCCAGTCCTGAATGCCAAATCTGCGGCCCTCGAGAAGGTGAGCACTCTGCAGCCACCACAGAAGAGACACCCTGGCCCTGGGGGATAGGGTGATCAGCCGATGCATCTGTAGATGCGATCCGGACCACTTGTCCAACAGATCTCACTGAAAGGTCCTCGCATGGAACCTGCCGAAGGGAATGGCCTCGTATGACGCCACCATCTTTCCCAGGACTCGCGTGCAGTAATGCACCGACACCTGTTTTGGTTTTAAGAGGTCTCTGACCAGTGTCATGAGTTCCTGAGCCTTCTCCGTCGGGAGAAAAACCTTCTTCTGGTCTGTGTCCAGAATCATGCCCAGGAAGGGCAAACGCGTCGTAGGAATCAGCTGCGACTTTGGAATATTCAGAATCCAGCCGTGCTGTTGTAACACTACCTGAGAGCGTGCTACGCTGATCAGCAACTGCTCTCTGGACCTCGCCTTTATGAGGAGATCGTCCAAGTATGGAATAATTGTGACTCCTTGCTTTCGCAGGAGCACCATCATTTCTGCCATTACCTTGGTAAATATTCTCGGTGCCGTGGACAGACCAGACGGCGACGTCTGGAATTGGTAATGACAATCCTGTACCAAAAATCTGAGGTACTCCTGATGAGGTGGATAAATGGGGACATGAAGGTAAGCATCCTTTATGTCCAGAGACACCATAAAATCCCCCTCCTCCAGGCTTGCGATGACCGCTCTGAGCGATTCCATCTTTAACTTGAACCTTTTCATGTATATGTTCAGGGATTTTAAATTCAATATGGGTCTGACCGAACCGTCCGGTTTCGGTACCACAAATATTGTCGAATAGTAACCCCTTCCCTAATATGCAACAAAAGAAAACGTGAGGCGAATGAGGCGCCACTTGTCACTTCTAGAGACACATGTATAAATGCTTACACAAATAAAATTCCCAATAATAGGAAAAATGACAGTTGAATCAGAGTTGACCTTCCATGAAGATGAATACTACAAGGAAGGTAAAAGAACACAAAACATAGTGTATTCCAATTTAATTAATTGATAAAGCTTTATTGCTCCTTGGTCTCACTCACATGATGTAGGAGTTTAATTTGCATGTAGAAATCGGTGCTGGGGACCTTTTATGCTGGACTGATTGGAGATTTGGAAACGGATCTAACAGCGTGGGGACGCCTTGAGTAAACCGGGACTTGCGGTGATTATAATCCCATGCTGCTGGTGGCTGTTTCTTTTATCCTGATGTCCATGCAACTTCTACTTGTTTTATGCTGTTATCAAGTCTGTGTTTGTGAGTGTTTTTATTAAAAGAATCTTTTTCTTGTACACAGACGGTATTGCACTATTTTCCTATCTTTCTTTTTCAAGTGCTAATTGGAGTTTAAGCTGGGTGCATATTAATGAAGTTGAACCATCTTGATGCACCGATTTCTACATGCAAATTAAACTCATACATCATGTGAGTGAGACCAAGGAGCAATATAGCTTTATCAATTAATTAAATTGGAATACACTATGTTTTGTGTTCTTTTACCTTCCTTGTAGTATCCATCTTCATGGAAGGTCAACTCTGATTCAACTGTCGTTTTTCCCATTATTGGGAATTTTATTTGTGTAAGCATTTATACATGTGTCTCTAGAAGTGACAAGTGGTGCCTCATTCGCCTCACGTTTTCTTTTGATGCATATTCGTAAAGTGGGACCACGGTAAAGGTTTCTTGTGTGGGACGAGGGGCTGACATTTGTTTTAAGCGCAAGAAAGGTCTCCCGTTGTTTGTTAAGTAACCCTTTCCCTGTTGAAGGAGGGGAACCTTTACCACCACCTGCTGGAGATACAATTTGTGAATTGCAGCTAACACTATTTCCCTCTCTATGGGGGAAGCTGGCAGGGCCGATTTGAGGTAACGGTGAGGGGGCATCACTTCGAATTCCAGCTTGTATCCCTGAGACACAATCTCTATAGCCCAGGGATCCACCTGTGAGTGAACCCACTTGTGGCTGAAATTTCGGAGACGCGCCGCCACCGGGCCTGGCTCCTCCTGTGGAGCCCCAGCGTCATGCGGTGGATTTAGTGGAAGCCGGGGAGGACTTCTGTTCCTGGAAACTAGCTGTATTGTGCAGCTTCTTTCCTCTACCCCTGCCTCTGGCAATAAAGGACACACCTCGGACTTTCTTGCCTTTTTGTGATCGAAAGGACTGCATTTGGTAATACGGTGCTTTCTTAGGTTGTGAGGGAATATATGGCGAACAATTTGACTTTCCAGCCGTAGCTGTGGAGACTAGGTCCGAGAGACCGTCCCCAAACAATTCCTCACCCTTGTAAGGTAAAACCTCCATGTGCCTTTTTGAGTCGGCATCGCCTGTCCATTGCCGAGTCCACAGGACCCTTCTGGCAGAAATCGACATTGCATTTATTCTAGAGCCCAGTAGGCTAATGTCTCTTTGGGCATCTCTCATATATAGGACAGCGTCTTTTATGTGCCCCAGGGTCAGTACTATAGTATCCTTGTCCAAGGTATCAAGTTCCTCAGATAAGGTATCTGTCCATGCTGCTACAGCACTACACATCCAGGCCGACGCAATTGCTGGCCTTAGTAGGGTACCTGAATGTGTATAAATGGACTTCAGGATACCCACCTGCTTTCTATCCGCAGCATCTTTTAGGGTGGCCGTATCCTGTGACGGCAGGGCTACCCTCTTGGATAAGCGTGTTAAAGCTTTGTCTACCCTAGGGGAGGATGCCCAGCGTAACCTGTCCGTTGGCGGGAAAGGATACGCCATAAGCATCCGTTTGGAAATCTGCAGTTTTCTATCTGGAGATTCCCAAGCTTTTTCACATAACTCATTTAACTCATGTGAAGGGGGAAAGGTCACCTCTTGCTTTTTTTCCCCATACATATAAACCCTCTTGTCAGGGACTGGGGTTTCCTCTGTGATGTGCAACACATCCTTCATTGCTATAATCATGTAGCGGATGGCTTTAGCCATTTTAGGCTGCAACTTTGCATCATCGCCATCGACACTGGAGTCAGAATCCGTGTCGATATCTGTGTCAACAATTTAGGATAGTGGGCGTTTCTGAGACCCTGACGGCCTCTGCGCTGTAAGATCAGGCATGGGTTGAGACCCCGACTGTCCCAAGGCTTCAGCTTTATCCAACCTTTTATGCAAGGAATTAACATTATCATTTAAAACCTTCCACATATCCATCCAATCGGGTGTCGGCGCCGTCGGCGGCGACCCCACATTCACTTGTACCCGCTCTGTTTCCACATAGCCTTCCTCGTCAAACATGCCGACACACCACACACACGGGATGCTCTATTTGAAGACCGTTCCCCCACAAGGCCTTTTGGAGAGACAGAGAGAGAGTATGCCAGCACACACCCCAGCGCTATATGACCCAGGAATCACACAGTAACTTAGTGTTAACCCAGTAGCTGCTGTATATACTGTTTTTGCGCCAAATTTATGTGCCCCCCCCCCCCCCTCTCCTTTTACCCTCTTTCTACCGTGATTCTGCAGGGGAGAGCCTGGGGAGCTTCCTCTCAGCGGAGCTGTGGAGAGAAAATGGCGCTGGTGAGTGCTGAGGAAGAAGCCCCGCCCCCTCAGCGGCAGGCTTCTGTCCCGCGTTTTGTGTGTAAAATAATGGCGGGGGCTCATGCATATATACAGTGCCCAACTGTATATATGCTGCTTTTTGCCAAGAGGTTCCCAATTGCTGCCCAGGGCGCCCCCCCTTGCGCCCTGCACCCTACAGTGACCGGAGTGTGTGGGTTTAGTGTGGGAGCAATGGCGCACAGCTGCAGTGCTGTGCGCTACCTCATATGAAGACTGGAGTCTTCTGCCGCCGATTTCGAAGTCTTCTTGCTTCTCACGCCGGCTTCTGTCTTCTGGCTCTGCGAGGGGGACGGCGGCGCGGCTCCGGGATCGGACGACCAACGGTGCGTTCCTGTGTACGATCCCTCTGGAGCTAATGGTGTCCAGTAGCCTAAGAAGCAGGACCTATCTTCAGTGAGTAGGGCTGCTTCTCTCCCCTCAGTCCCACGTAGCAGAGAGTCTGTTGCCAGCAGATCTCTCTGAAAATAAAAAATCCTAACAAAATACTTTCTTTTTAGCAAGCTCAGGAGAGCTCACTAAGGTGCACCCAGCTCGTCCGGGCACAGATTTCAACTGAGGTCTGGAGGAGGGACATAGAGGGAGGAGCCAGTGCACACCAGTATCCTAATTCTTTCTTAAAGTGCCCTGTCTCCTGCGGAGCCAGTCTATTCCCCATGGTCCTTACGGAGTCCCCAGCATCCACTAGGACGTTAGAGAAATAAAGTTGTTTGATTTAGAAATGCATTTCATATATAGGTACATTTGGCACTACAATGTTCCTTCATCAGTATTATAAGAGCTTTGCATTAGTACTCTTTGCTACTAGGTAATCCTGTTGGGTTTTGGTATGAATGGTCGCTCGCCATGCTTCGGGCAAGGTGCCTCGCTGCGCTCGGCAAAGATTACCGTTCCCAATCGTAGTCCACGTGGAACGTAAAGTATGGAAAAGTTCCCCACAAGAATTAAAAAAAAACAAACAAAAAAAACTCATGTCGACTTTTCATGTGTCGACCATGTGTCCATGTCAATGTCGACCTAATGACTGTCGACCATAACATGGTCGACCATCCAAACGGATACCATCCTGCTGCTTACACTATATAACCCTGTCTGTGGTTTTGTGATGCCTCCGTTTCATTTCTCGTATTATATTACTGCCCTTGTAACATACAGCCCTGTTATCACTAACACATCACTCATCTCCAGGTATTCTTTGAGATGTTGGGAGCTCTGTTCCGTCCACTGTATTACGCTAAGAGGGAATTCAATTAGCCACTGTAAATGATTGATCCAGGGGGGATTGAATTCCCACCAAAGTCTGTTGCTTCCTGATGCTTCAATACCCTCCATATACTGACACTGTCCCTTTTATATGGTGACCTGTACCCACTAGCTTATTAATAATTTCCTGATCTACTCTGTGCTGCTGAGGTTCCGGCTTCTTCCACTGTATAACTTTCTGTTGGTTCCTGTTGCTGCTATCCCCTTATATCATGACACTGCCCCTCTCACATGAAGTAATACATCATGTATCATCTTATATACTCTTTGTTGCTGAGAGACACCACTCCTTCCACTATGTAACTCTCAGTTTCTGGGATCTCCACTTCCAGCCTCATATCAAGACACTACCCGCAGTGCCGGTGCTAGGGTGTTCGGCGCCCCCCCTGCAAACTATAAATTTGCTCCCTCCCATATTTTACAAAGGGATAGCACGCGTCAAAAAAGGGGTTCGGTCTCGCAATGTAGGGATGTGGCCACACAATAGTACACCCATTTCAAATTACGCCACACAGTAGCACATTAGTATTCCCATTACCCCGCGCATAGTAGTGCTGTTTATACACATAATGTCCCTGTAGTGGTGCCGCTTATACACATAATACCACCTGTAGTAGCACCGCTAATACACATAAGACCCCCTGTAGTAGCGCCGGTTATACACATAACACCCCCTGTAGTAGCGCCGCTTATACCCATAACACCCCCTGTAGTAGCGCTGCTTATACACATAATGTCCCTAGTAGTGGCGCCGCTTATAATATTATTATTATTCTTATTATTATTATCCTTTATTCATATGGCGCCACAAGGGTTCCGCAGCGTCCAATTACAGAATACATAAACAAATAATCAAACAGGAAAACAGCAACTTACAGTTGATGACAGTATAGGACAAGTACAGGGTAAATAAACATAGTTACATCAGCAGATAACACTGTAATAAGTATCAGGTGGCAGAAGACTGCTGGATGTGGTGCAGTTGAAGATTATTAAAGTAAGAAAGGATAAGCACATGAGGGAAGAGGGCCCTGCTCGTGAGAGCTTACATTCTAAAGGGGAGGGGTAGACAGGGGTGACACAGATGGGGTACATAGAGAGCGTAGAACAGAGGGTTAGGATGAGATTTGGCTGGGTTTGGTGAAGAAGTGGGTCTTGAGAGATCGTTTGAAGTTTTGTAGAGAGGTGGAGAGTCTGAGGGGGAGAGGTAGGGAATTCCAAAGAAGTGGTGCAGCACGTGAAAAATCTTGGAGGTAGGAATGGGAGGAAGTAATCCGTAGGCAAGAGAGTCGGCGTGCATTAGCAGAGCGAAGAGGACGGGTGGGAGTGTAAAGGGAGATATGGTCAGAGATGTAGATGGGAGAGGAGTGGGTGAGGGCTTTGTAAGCGAGTGTGAGAAGCTTGAAATGGATTCTGAAAGGGAAGGGGAGCCAGTGAAGGTCTAGTAAGAGAGGAGAGGTGGACGTAGTGCGTTTGGTGAGGAAGATGAGCCGGGCAGCAGCATTGAGGATAGATTGGAGTGGAGAGAGGTATTTGTCAGGAATGCCAGTCAGGAGCAGATTACAGGAGTCCAGTCTGGAGATGACCAGTGAGTGGATAAGAGTCTTAGTAGCATCCTGGGTCAGAAAGGGTCTGATCCTGGAAATATTTTTTAGATAAAAATGGTAGGTTTGTGAGAGGTGCTGAATGTGTGGTTTGAAGGAGAGGGAGGAGTCGATGATTACTCCAAGACAGCGCACTTGGGGGCTAGAGGAGATAGTAGTGCCATCAATAGATAATGAGATTGTAGGAGGTGAGGTTATGCGGGAGGGAGGAAAGATGATCAGCTCTGTCTTAGACATGTTAAGTTTAAGAAAGCACTAGGGCATCCAGGAAGAGGTAGCAGAGAGACAGTTGGAGATACGAGTGAGGAGAGCAGGGGAGAGGTCTGGAGAGGAAAGATAGATTTGGGTGTCATCAGCATAGAGATGATATTGGAAACCAAAAGAACTAATGAGCTTACCTAGTTAGGACGTATAGAGAGAGAAGAGAAGAGGACCAAGGACAGAACCTTGGGGTACCCCTACAGTTAGTGGAAGTGAGGACGAGGTGGAGTCATGAGAGGAGACAGAGAAAGAACGGTCAGAAAGGTAGGAGGACAGCCAAGAGAGGGCAGTGTCACGCAGACCAATGGAGTGAAGAATTTGCAGTAGGAGAGGATGGTCCAGAGTGTCAAAAGCAGCAGAGAGATCAAGTAGAATAAGTATAGAGTAGTGTCCCTTAGATTTAGCAGCATGGAGGTCATTGCATACTTTTGTAAGGGCAGTTTCAGTGGAGTGGAGAGGACGGAAGCCAGACTGGAATGAGTCAAGCAGTGAGTGTGAGGAAAGGAAGTAAGGCGGTTACACATAATGTCCCTAGTAGTGGCGCTGCTTATACACATAATGTCCCTTCTAGTGGCGGTGCTTATATGCACAGTGCTCCCTGTAGTAGTACCGGTTACATATAGTGCCCACAGAAGTGCCATTTATACACATTATGCCTTCTTCCCCCCACACACAGATACACACACATACTGTAGATACACACACATATGCATAGATACACACGCACACACGCGCATAGATAAACACACACACACACACACACACACACTATCTCACTCACTCTCCCTCAACTTACCATCTGTCTGGCCGTATACAGTATGTAGTAGTTTCTGTCCTCTGCAGCCTGGTCCCGTGTAGCTCCGCTCCCTTTTCTGGCTGGAGAGTGGACATGGAAAATTAAAGATGAAGCTGTCAGGTGGGAGGAGGAGGAGGAGGCTACAAGCTCAGTGTGACAGGCACAGACAGCAGCAAGGATGCAGAGCAGGGAGAGCGCCTCCCCAGCCTTGCGCCTACCTGCTCTGCATCACTTTGCTAAGCGGGTAGCATTGGGCCTGACTACCTGTCACTTACAGTGTTTGCTGACACAATGACACAAGAGAATAGATCATTGCCTCCTACAAGATCCGCAAATTGACTCAGTTTGTTATACTGTATCTCTGCCCACTTCAAAATTGGCAACATTCAGGAAATGATTTTATACAAACTGTCCCTTGATCTCATTCATCTATCCTTTAGAAAAAAAAAATCTATTTTTAAAAATGGCATTCATTGAATGAGCTGTATGAGCTTTTTGAAAACCCAATATAAAAGTTCACATTTTTTTCAATAAATAAATATTTGCTAGCAGAGCTTTACTGAATTTACTTTATTGTAGATCTATTCGAGCAGAGACCTTGAGGAATCTATCAATAAAATCCGGGAAATACTTTCAGATGATAAGCATGACTGGGAGCAGAGAATTACTGCGGTAAGGCGCCTACAGGAACTCTGGAATCTTTTGTTATTAAGCTGCTACTGCTGTGTTTTTTTATCTACAGTATACTATCTGTTTTTCTATTACATCCTAGTGGATACTGGGGTCTTGTACTTTAGTACCATGGGGTATAAATCGTGCCCACTGGAGCCTGGCACTTTAAAACTTTTAGTGTATGTGTGCTGGCTCCTCCTCTCTATGCCCCTCCTACCACACTCCGTTTAGAAAAATGTGCCCAAGAAGCCGGGTGCACTTCTCTGGAGCTCCAGAGATTTTTCTTTTAAATTTAATTGAATTTTATTTTATTTATTATTTTCAGGTAGCTCTGCTTGGCAGACAGAATACCTGCTTCGTGAGACTTAGAGGGAGGACCGAACCAACCTCCTGAAGGTTAATGGTTCGTAATCCCAGCTGACAGGACACTGAGCTCCTGAGGTGCTGATCACTCATCGTCAGTATGTGTGCTCACACCAGCAGCTAGCCGCAACCCTCTAACAGATGCCGAATACCAGGTGTGGTGAGTGTTACATCGGGGTCCTGGTTAGCGGGTCTCCGGTGTAGTTTGGCGGCATGTCACGCGGCAGTCACGGGCCCGAAGCTACGGTGCCCGCCGCGGACGGAACTGGCTCAGGGCTATTGCAAAGCAGTGCTCACTGTCATCTAAGGCTTTGGGTGGACTGTAAATTACATTTCCGAGGTGTTTTACACTTGTGGCCAGTATAATCTTGTCAAGGACCGCACGCCATTGCAAGGGGCAGGGCTTCCCGGAGCGGGACCAGCGGTGGGAAGGCGACATTTTCCTGCTGCTGCTGATCACCAAGGCTGCATGCATGCTGCTCCTCCAGGACCCACGCTTTTACAGACTGTCTGAACTGGTACCAGGTTGTCATAGACAGGGGAAAGCACGTCCGCAGTAACACCGCTGCACTGATTTTACATACACTTATTTTCACACATTGTGCTGCTGTGTTCTGTATGCTGGGTCCGCTCCTCAGTGTCACTCCAAAGGGCTCTCTAGGGTCTGTGTGGGGGTGTTGGGCAACGGGCTGCGCTTTTGTTTCCTGTATAATGTCTGAAGACTTGGTTATGTGTGCTGCTTGTAATTCTACCCCGTCTTCAGCGGGGTCTCTCATGTGTGAGCAATGTTCCTTGTCCCCTCAAGGGCCTAGCTCACAGGCACCTGACTGGTTGGACAGCCTTAAGAGCATGACTCACAATGTCAATTCTGAACTAGTTGTAGCTAAAAGGGAGACACAGATGTTAAAACACTGGATTGTGTAGCTAAGGCAGCAGATTCCAGGACGGCTTTGCAGCCCCCTCTAGTGGCTTCACACAAACGCTCACTGCCACAGGTTTTACAGTCCGATTCTGGTTCTAGTCAGCCAGATGTGGATGATGATGACATGGATGAGGACAGCTCTCTGTCCCCTGGGGTGGAGGCCTTCATTTTTGCCATAAGAGAGGTCCTTCACATACCGGACCCGGAGGCAGAACCAGATGAGGTTATGTAAGACCCAAGAGTTCAGCTACCTTTCCGGTGTTTAAGGAGTTAAACTCCCTGGCCAAGGAGGCTTGGTTAAATCCTGATAAAACATGTAAAATTACTCAGAGGTTTTTATCTACCTTTCCCCTTCCAGCTGAGGATAGAAAGGGCTGGGAAAACCCACCGTCGGTCGATATATCTGTATCCAGACTGTCAAAACAAAATTGGTACTGCCTGTCCCTGGGGCTGTATTCCTGAAGGAGCCTGCTGACCGTAAAATTGAGACAATGCTCAAGGCCATTTATACGGCAGCAGGCACAGCACAGCGCCCCAGAATAGTTTGCGGGTGTATCTCCAGGGCTGTGGTAAAGTGGTCTGATAATGTTATTGATGGTTTAGACGCTCTGCCTCGGGATGTGGTTGTTACCCTGCTGCAACATATAATGGATGCTGCAAATTTTTATGAGCGAGGCTATAAAGGAGTTATGTAAGATTAATGGCCTCACTACTGCTGTGGCGGTTTCAGCACGCAAAGCTCTGTGGTTACGTCAGTGGGCGGCGGACGCCGATTCCAAAAAGGGTGTAGAAAATCTTCCCTTTACAGGTGATGCCTTGTTTAGAGACGAATTGTATAAGTGGATCTCCCAAGCAACGGCGGGTAAGTCTACCTATCTGCTGTAGGCTGCACCACCTGCTAGACGTTCTTACACTTGACCCTCCTTGCAGTCGAGGGGTCTCCACCAGCTCCAGAGGATCTCGTGGTAAGTCCCGCTGCACCTGCTGTCTCCCTGTACCAGACCACCGGAACCCCTGCCGCTAAGCCTTCCGCGTGACGGTTGGCCCCAGCGACAAGGTGACTTTCAGGTAGGTGCTCGCCTTCAACACTTCGCCCACCTATGGGCGGAGTCCTGCCGGGATCCTTGGGTGATGGACCTCATTTCCCAAGGATACCGGCTGGATTTCCAAACACTACCTCCTCACAGGTTTTTCAAGTCGGGCTTACCAGCTTTACACGCAGCAAAAGTTACCTTGCAAGAGGCTATTCAAAAGATTTTGCAGACGGGAGTGGTAGTTCCTGTGCCTCCTCTGTTACGCAACAGGGGTTTTTACTCCATTCTTTTTGTCGTTCCCAAACCAGACGGTTCGGTGCATCCCATCTTGAACCTGAAGTCTCTTAACCCCTGTCTGCGGGTGTTCAAATTCAAGATGGAGTCCCTGAGGGCGGCAGTGGTGCGCTCTTGAGGAAGGGGAGTTCCTGGTGTCTCTGGATGTCAAGGATGCTTACCTTCACATTCCCATGTGGCCTCCTCATCAGGCTTACCACAGGTTTGCCATATTGGACGACCATTTCCAGTTTCAGGCCTTAGCCTTTAGATTATCCACAGCTCCGAGGGTCTTCACCAAGGTCATGGCGGAGATGATGCTGCAACTGTGCATGATGGGAGTAAACATAGTTCCCTACTTGGACGATCTCCTAATAAAGGCTGTGTCCAGGGAACGTCTGCTACACAGTATCGATCTGACTACTCGCCTACTCACGGATCATGGATGGATCCTAAATTTCCAGAAATCTCACCTGGAACTGACCCAGCGTCTTCAGTTCCTGGGAATGATACTGGATACAGTGTCTCAAAAGGTGTTTCTTCCGATGGACAAAGCCTTGGCCATCCAGGCTATGGTCCACTCGGTCCCCAATCCTCGTAAGGTGTCCATACATCTTTGCATCCGCTCACTGGGCAAGATGGTGGCTGCTTACGAGGCAATCCAATACGGCAGATTTCATGCCCGGCCATTTCAACTGGATCTACTGAACAAAGGGTCGGGTTCACACCTTCACATGCATCGGGTAGCGACCTTGTCTCCGAAAGCCCGAATTTCTCTATTATGGTGGCTACAAGTGCCTCACCTGGTAGAGGGCAGGAGTTTCAAGATCCATTCGTGGATTCTACTGACAATGGATGCCAGCCTCCAGGGATGGGGGGGTTACCCAAGGGGTGCAGTTCCAGGGGAGACGGGAATCTGTTCTGCCGATAAACATCCTGGAACTCAGGGCAATTTACAATGCCCTTCTGCAGGCTTCTCATCTCCTGATGGATCGGGCGATCCAGGTTCAGTCAGACAACGCCACGGTAGTGGTGTACATAAACCGACAAGCGGGAACAAGAAGCAGAGCGGCGATGTAAGAGGTGTCAAGAATCCTCCTCTGGGCGGAGGTCAACACAATGGCCATTTCCGCAGTCTTCATTCCAGTCGTGGACAACTGGGAAGCGGATTTCCTCAGCAGACACAACCTCCATCCGGTGGAATGGGGCCTACATCCCCAGGTGTTTCAGCGGATAATTCACCGGTGGGGCTGTCCACAGATAGATCTGATGGCTTCTCGTCTCAACAAAAAGCTACGCCGTTACTGTTCCAGAACGAGGGATCCACAGGCTGTAGCACGCTGATGACACTGTGAATGTACCAGTTTGTATACCTGTTCCCTCCTCTGCCGCTGATCTCAAGGGTGCTAAAAAGGCTAAGAAGGGAAAGCGTTCAGGCAATTCTAATTGCCCCGGATTGGCCTCGACGGGCCTGGTACTCGCTGCTGCTCCAAGACACACTCCTTCAGCAAGGCCCATTCGTCTATCCAGTCTTACAGCGGCTACATTTGACGGCTTGGAAGTTGAGAGGGAGATTTTAGCAAGAAAGGGTCTTCCCTCCAGGGTTATTTCCACCATGGTCCAGGCCAGGAAGATGATGATGTCAAAGGATGATCATCGTATCTGGAAAAAGTCTGTTTCTGCAGCGGAGTACACTGGTATTCCACAGGGAATATCATTGGGGTGTAGAGTTGGATCTTGATCTGAGGCACCAACAGGCTAAAGCTTTGATTGTTCCCAGGATACACTGCACCGCCTTCTCTATATCCCCGCCTCCAGGCACTGGAGCTCAGTTTGTAAGTTGGTGCCTGCAGTGCAGGCAGCTAACAGGGAGGGCTGCGCTAGGCAGCCCTGAAAAGAGCTTTTCTGAAGAAAGAAGATTTAAAGGATCGCAACACAGGCACTTGGTGCTATATGTCATTCTGACATATCGTGCTGCGGCTCCTTCACCTCCCCCAGTGGCGATGTATACTCCCGCACCCTGGTTGCCGGTCTCATCAGGCACACACGCACCGCCGCTGCTCTCCAGGATCGCGTGGCCGCACATTAAGGGAGGAGGTAAGAGGGTCCCCCAGTTGGGACCCGCCGAAATTGCGATCCGGGACGCGGTCTCCGGAGACGGACTGCATCGCTGGCGTGGACACCGTGGCCGTACAGGGACCCCACTATATCCACTAGGGCAAGGAGCACAGGTTGGATTTATTAAATCCATTTTCCATAGGCTACATAGTACCTGGTGGTGAAGTCCAGCAGAGGGGAAAAGGCGCTGACCTGTAGCCCCTCCCCCTGCCCCAGGCACCATCTACAGCAGATGCTCCCGCCCTGGAGCTGCATCTCTCTCTCCCCCTCATTCCCTGTCGGCGTTTGGGCGCCATTACACAAAGCTGCGCTGATTCTGGGACTGCTGGGCACGGTCTCCTCTGTAAAGCCTCCTGCCTCATCAGCGCAGTGCATTTACAGGACACTTAAGTATTCTACATGTTGTTTAGACAGTGTTAGTTAAGAACAAGTGCATATCTACAGGAATATTTAGTACAGGTTGAGTATCCCATATCCATATATTCCGAAATACGGAATATTCCGAAATACGGACTTTTTTGAGTGAGAGTGAGATAGTGAAACCTTTGTTTTTTGATGTCTCAATGTACACAATCTTTGTTTAATACACAAAGTTATTAAAAATATTGTATTAAATTACCTTCAGGCTGTGTGTATAAGGTGTATATGAAACATAAATGAATTGTGTGAATGTAGACACACTTTGTTTAATGCACAAAGTTATAAAAAATATTGGCTAAAATGACCTTCAGGCTGTGTGTATAAGGTGTATATGTAACATAAATACATTATGTGCTTAGATTTAGGTCCCATCACCATGATATCTCACTATGGTATGCAATTATTCCAAAATACGGAAAAATCCCATATCCAAAATACCTCTGGTCCCAAGCATTTTGGATAAGGGAGACTCAACCTGTATAAGTATTCTGTGATATACATCCAGTGTTTACTGTGCATTGTTATATCTATATACATACATAGCTTTACTTAGTATTGCTAGTCCAGTGCAGTTTTATTGTTGTGTGTAATAATTCCTGCATTGTACATGTGACTGTGTTTGCCTATAGCTGATGTGTGGTTCCTATTCCGTGTATCTTACACATATTCTGTTCCCTGAAAAGGAGCTAAGTGCGTCAGGGTCTCATATATAGTATTTCACAGGATATACTGTTTGGTATTTTTCTCTGTGTATTTCAGTCACCATATACCACTTAAATCCTCTGCTTGTGATCTGCATTTGCAATGAAACTACACAGGGGTTTTGTCAGGTACTGTGTCTGGCTATATTGTACTGTTACGCCCTAGGGCTACATTTTCCAATAATGTCTGCGTCACAGGGTGGGAGATTCGTGGCTGATCCTGCGTCATGCAGTGCTGACACCACGGATTTATCTGAGGAAAACATTACAGCTGAGGGTCAAGGTACTGGGGGTTCTGTACCCCTCGGTCAGCCTGCAGTACCGGTGGCACACCTTGGGCTGCTTTTTCCAATTTACTGACTACGCTAGTAACGAGACTTGCGCCCCCTGTGGGCTCTCCTGTGCCTTTTACAATCGCATATTGTCCCTGTTGTAAATCCACCATGGGTGGATACTCTGTCGACTCCGTTACAGCAGTTAATTCAGTCTTTGGTTAAACAAAAGCCTGACCCTCTCCCTCCTAGGACCAAAGGGTCATCTAAGCAGGCCATTTCTTCCTCACAACCCAAAGAAGCTAAGTGCGTCAGGGTGGGCGCCCTGTAGAATCCAGTGTACCTCGCAGAAAGAGATTTAAAAATGGCAAGTCTTAACATAAATCTCCTTATCCTGGTGTTAAAGTTGAAAGGTTTCTCCCGTGGAATTTAGAATTGGTCGTTTTCTGCTTTTCCTGCAAGCGGGGGTGGATATGGGCCTACGTTTGGGCTCCATCAGTGTCCAGATTTCGGCGCTCTGTTTTCTTCCAAAAACAACTTTCCTTGTTGCCAGAAGTACAGACTTTCCTAAAGGGAGTACTTCATATACAACTGCCCTTTGTACCTCCCACGGCTCCGTGGGATCTCAATGTGGTTCTGTCCTTTCTCCAATCGGACTGTTTTGAACCCTTACATAGGATGTAGTTGAAATCTTTCACCTGGAAGACGGTGATGTTATTGGCTTTGGCGTCTGCCAGGAGAGTCTCGGAATTAGGGGCCTTATCCTGTAAGAGCCCTTATTTGATTTTTCATGAAGACAGGGCGGAACTGAGGACCCATCTTCAATTTTTGCCTAAGGTGGTGTCGGCTTTTCATGTGAATCAGCCTATTGTGGTTCCGCTGTTGTCTGAAGCTTCCTTTGGCCCTGACACCTTGGATGTGGTCAGGGCTCTGAAAATTTATGTCAGAAGGACGGACCGTCATCGGAAATCTGACTCGCTGTTTGTCATTTATGATGCCTCCAAGATTGGTCGGCCTGCTTCTAAGCAATCTATAGCTCGTTGGCTCAGGTTGACCATTCAACAGGCCTATACTTCGGCGTCCTCTGCCGACATCTATTCAAGCCCTCCTGGGCGGCTGCCTGTGGTGTGTCGGCCCTACAGTTGTGCCGAGCTGCTGCTTGGTCTGGTTCGAACACTTGTGAAATTCTATAGGTTCGATACCCAAAGGGTACTCGGGCGCTTTAGGTATAAGGTGTTTCACCAAGCTGCTGCCTCAAATTAGAGGGGAGTCACCCCCACAAAGTGAACAAAAAAGAAAGTGGGAGGCTGCGCTAAATTAATATAATATAACAACAATGATAATTTGTCTATTAATTGCACAATTTAATAATAAAAAATATTATCGCTAAAATATTGTGATAAGTATACCATAAAATACATGCAACATCAATATAGCTTGGTAAAAACATACAGTTCGGGTATGAGCATTTAAAGGGTTACCCAATTTGCCAGCAATGGAAGAAGTTTGTAGGTGGAAAGTCCGTTCCAAAGTATTCCCCCAGATTGGTCCGAGTCCAGTATATGTAGGTATTTGAGAGGTAAGCAGTGTCCCATATAATAGCAAATTACCGCTAGAGGATGTGATGCTCCTGAATTTTGGATGATGAGCTCCTCATGCAGTGCAGTTTATAGAAATCATCGGTTCAATCTGCTATTGAAATCCTCAGAATACGTATGATGGTCCGGATCTTGGTGGGGGTGGTTCGGTCTTCCAGCAAAGTGTATCTGGCTTGGGTCCCTTGTGCACCTGACGCGTTTCGCTGCAGTCAACTAGCAGCTTTTTCAAAGGTAATGGTTTTATAGGGGTCTCGGCACTCTCCCACCCGTTTGGAAGCTTTGGGACTTCCCCACGGTACTAAAGTATAAGACCCCAGTATCCACTAGGACGCAAGAGAAAATAGGAATTTAATACCTACTGGTAATTCCTTTTCTCGTAGTCCGTAGTGGATACTGGGCGCCCGCCTCAGTGCTTCGATTCCTGCCTACCTGTGTAAGTATTTGGTTGGACAGACGCGGTCCCATTATGTTGTTGGGATAGCCGTGCTATCCAGGTTAGGTTGGGGTTGATATCCTCTGTTCTGGTTAGCGCCCTACTTTTGTTTATGGTTGTGTGTTGGCTTATTGCCTCACTGCTGTTTTGTTCTTCTCTCATATTATGTCCGTCTCCTCGGGCACAGTTTTCCTAGACTAAGTCTGGTAGGAGGGGCATAGAGGGCAGAAGCCAGCACACACGTACACACACTAAAAGTTTTAAAGTGCCAGGCTCCAGTGGACCCGATCTATACCCCATGGTACTAAAGTGTAAGACCCCAGTATCCACTACGGACCAGGAGAAAAGGAATTACCGGTAGGTATTAAATTCCTATTTTTTGTAGTTCTGGTTACCATAGGTCATTTTAATTGTCTGTCACAAGTGCAAAATGTTCGGAGCTAATTGGCTTTCCCTCACATATAGCCTTATGTTTGTCTTTAATATATAATATGCAGTATCCTTGTATTTAGAGAGTATTGATGTCACTCCTGTAACATATGTTTGGAGAATAATGCTTTGGTATCACATATGTCCTAATATTTGGAGAATAATGCTTCGGTATCACATATGTCCTAATATTTGGAGAATTGTGATGGCACTCCAGGATGTAGTCCTGTTGTTCAGTCAAATGGTCAACATAATCTGAACATGGTTAAAATGTTGTCAACAATAGAAATCTTAGAGTTGGGGTTATGCTCAAAAATGAGTGTTGACATTTTGAGCATGCTGACGTTTTGTCAGTGTGATAATTTTTCCAAGTCTACATTGAAGTTGTCGACATTCTGAGCATGTTGATATTATGCTGTATGTATACTAATTGTTGACATTGTAATTGTTGACAAAGCAAACTAAAACCATTAGTCCTTAAGGATATGGGGGCTAGCCAGTTTACAATAACTTCCGAAAATGTGATAACTTATCGCCATTAACAGGATACCGAGTTATCAGCCATAAGTCTCCATAGGGTTTATCGCATATTTCTCTTCACCAGCTCAGAGCTGGTGATAAGTAGTGAAAAATTCCTACTTTAAGGTAAAAATGTCAGTGTTTGGTTCAGAACCCCTTGGACACCCCCTGAATGTCTAATTAGGGCAGGCATTCCCAACCTCATCCTCAAGGCACACCAACAGTGCAGGTTTTAGTGATATCCAGGCTTTAGCATACTGTAAATTATTAAATTAAAATAACTGAGGTACTAATTAAGTCACTGTGCTCAAACATGGTTATCGGTAAAACCTGGAGTGTTAGTGTGCCTTGAACACTGAGGTTGGGAATGCCTGAATTAGGCACTTTGAAGTTTTTAATTAGTAATAATGTCAATTTTGGGGTCAAAAAATGCAAAGTGATGGAAATTGGGATACAAGGTATGGAACAGGTATGTTGGGGTGCTTTATGAGTGGGACAAGGGTTTTTAGGGTTGCATATAGGAATAGTAGGTTCGTTTTCACTTTATTTTTTAAGTCCTCTAAAATGACCCAAATATATGCTTATGCCCATTTTTCTGTACCCCAAATTTAATGAGAGCACTTAGAAAGCATTTTTTTTCCTGCAACATATCATTTTTCTTAAAAAACAAAACAAAAAAAAACATGCCTACAACAGCTATTTGACCTGATTTTATTAAACCACTTGGTTATATTCTAGCCACTAAACGACTTCTATAATGTTTTCCAATATTAGTTTAGCATTTTCGGGAGTACAAGCAGATTACTCCACTTTTTCCTTTGCTTTTACCCGCAAGAGTTATTGCGCAAATCCTGTTACCACCGATTTGGAATAGGATAGGTCCGATAAACGTGAGCGTGCGATAACCTGATTTTTCGGGCGATAGGTGCGAGAACATTGGCGGCTAAGTGGATACCCCATTCTGTAGCCTTATATTTAGAGGGGGATGATGTCACTCCTATACAATATATTGTTATAGATGGAGAACAATGTTGTGTCTCTTATATGACACATTCTTATATTTTGGAGCAGTGATATTACTTTTGCATGATATACTGCTACATTTGGATATTAGTTATGTCACATGACACATTATTGTCATAATACCTTTTATGAAGTGATTTTAATTAGGCCAGCATGACTGAGATGGTACTGCTGGTCTGTACATAATGAAATCTACAAATGTATTTAATGTGTGCGTATACATCTACTCATTGTCTTCTTTATTAGGTAAATATTTCTAGTTGGCCCCTTCCTTGTCATTTACAGAATAGTGGGGCAGATGTATTAACCTGGAGAAGGCATAAGGAAGTGATAAATCAGTGATATGTGCAAGGTGATAAAGGCACCAGCCAATCAGATCATAACTGTTCATTTACATATTAGAGCTGATTGGCTGGTGCCTTTATCACCTTGCACATATCACTGGTTTATCACTTCCTTATGCCTTCTCCAGGTTAATACATCTGCCCCAGTGTTCTTAGTGAGACAGATTAAACAGGTGCTTGAGTCTTTCCTTAGAGTTTCTGGTCCATGTTGACTTGATAGCATCATGCAGTTGCTGCAGATTTGTCAGCTACACTTTCTTGCTGCAAATGTTCCATTCCACCACAAGGTTCTCTAATGGCCTGATATCTGGTGACTGTGGGAACCAGAGGAGTAAACTGAACACACTGGACCCTAGTCAGAGATGGACACAGATCGCTGCATACGCAGCAGCCAGATCTGCATCCATCTCCTCACATGCTAGGTGCCGCACAGCATGTGTGATGGGCCACCTCCTGATGAGTCCGCAGTGTAATTAAGGATGACTTAGGCTGCACTGTCAGGCAGTCTGCTGCCATTTTTTAAATCTGAGCGGCTGCGTGTGCCATCACATAGCCGTCCCGATAACACTCCTGGCCCGCCCTCGTTCAGAGCGCCACACTCCCCCAACTCCGTGTCACCGCCCCGCAAATGCCAACCACTGTCAATCACATTGCGCCTGCATCCTTCCGGCCGCAGTGTGTAAGGTCGCGCAGGCGCGCTGCCCTTGCGCAGTTTGCCAATGCGGACAAGCTGCGCTGTTGGGTGCTGATGCGGCCAGCTCTGAATCAGCCCCACTGTCATGTGCGTAGAACCAGCTTGAGGTAATTTGTTTTTGACATGGCACCTTATCCTGCTGATAGCTTTTAACAGATAGGTAGACTTTAGTTAGAGGAACAAATTACTGTTTATAGTTTCTATTTCCCCATAATATCCAAATGAAGTATATAATTGATCATTGAATCCCAGATCCCAGTACAGTATTTACACAACAAAAACCACCTGGGCTGATTGTATTTATGATATATATTTGCAGCTTAAGAAAATCAGATCTCTCCTCTTGGCCGGTGCTGCTGAATATGACACCTTTTTCCAGCACCTGCGTCTTCTTGATGGAGCTTTCAAGCTGTCCGCCAAGGATTTGCGTTCACAGGTGGTCCGAGAAACCTGTATTACCCTGGGGTAAGTAGCATACAGACGTGTCCTGACAGACATTAAGCTTTCCCTTATAACAGCAAATTTTCAATGCACCTAAAATTATACTGTACAGTATGTTAGTTGTAGCGGCTTAGCAGTTTAATAAAACCAAGATGGGCACTTTCTGTTTTCCTGGTATAGGATTTTAGTGCTTTAACTTTACAGTTGATGCTGACTCATTGTCTTTTTAATTTTGCATCAGGCATCTTTCATCTGTTCTGGGGAACAAATTTGACCATGGAGCAGAAGCAATTATGCCCACTGTTTTCAATTTAGTCCCTAACAGTGCCAAAGTGATGGCCACCTCTGGTGTGGTAGCTATTCGTTTAATCATACGTGTAAGTATTTGCAGAGACTTTTATGAATGATTTGATAGCACATAGGGTCTGGATTGGAGTAAACAATCTTTGTACATAGACAAACTCTATATTATAGAATAATCAAAGCTTGGTTGGTGTGTTCTGTCCTATAAATTACTGTGACATTTTCAGAATAATTCAATGTTTCTCTTCATATTCGCAGCAGACACATGTCCCAAGGCTAATACCGATCATCACAAGTAACTGCACCTCCAAGTCTGTCGCAGTGCGAAGGTTTGTAGTGTGTCTCTATATAGTGTACGGATCAGTGTTCAGCTCTGTCTATTATCAGGAGCTTCAGAAGCAGAGACAAAAGTTCTGTACAACAATCATCTCTGGATTCTGATAGTTGGCTGTTTATTTTTGTACGGCTTTTCCAGTCTCTAGAGCTTGAAGTTTGTTACTGCTGCTAGGACATAAATTTGTAGTGAATTTGTTTTCTAAAACAAAGCGTGTTTTCCTCTTTTTCTATTATGTTTTTCTCTAGGTTACATTTTAGCTAATCCTGCACAAATCTGTGTGCAGAGTTGTCACTGTTTGAAAACGAAGACAAATATTTTATGCTGCAAAGTCAAGGAGCATTCCAACGTCAAAATTGAACAAGAAACAATAGTAAGGGGCTCAAAAACCATTGATAAAAATATTAATTATAAATGCAGTTTATGTGCATCAGATTGTTTAAGTAAAAATGTATATATTTGATTTCAGAGCACATCTTATAAATAAAACAGATTAATAAATGTAAGCAGCCATAAAATATATATCTGTAGAGCTCAAAGTATCACAAGACTGAATTGATCAGTATTCTATACAAGATACATATACATAACAGTAGTTCCAAAGGCATTATGTACATATAGGATACATCTGTTGCAATATCCAGATGAATCAGTAGAGCGTATTTAGTATTCTATAAAGTTGTATGCCTAAAATGAAGTTTTAGTTGATAGAATATCCAGAATATGAGCATATGCAGTAGTTAGATATTCTGAATATCTTATCATCTAAAATGTCATGTTGAGCAGGGATGCCGTTGGCACCCCAGCACTGGAGATGAAGGTGGTCTTGTGACCGATGAATCCTGGCGCCGGAACGCCGACATGCCGAGGGTAAGTACAGTATCTGGCCCCCTGTCAGGCTTAGGAATGGGGGGTTAGGGGTAGGCGCTATAGTGTGTGTGGGAGGAGGGGCGGGGGTAGCTGTAGCCCCCACCCCCTAGAGTCTTAGCCCTAGCCACCATCTCTTGGGTCTTAGCCCTAGCCACCATCCTTTGGGTCTTAGCTCTAACCGCCACCCCCACTATCTTAACCCTAGCTGCCACCCCAGGCTGATTAGGGTTGGGGAGGGGTAAAATAATTACCCCTTTCCCTGTCGGCATTCTCTTGGTCGGGATGCTGGTGTCGGTCACGTGTCCGACAGCATCCCAATCACCGGGATCCCGTACAGGCTACTTAATAGAAAATGAATACACTTTTACTGCTTCATTTGCATATTGCAACAAATGCATCCATTAAGTGCCTGTTTCCTTTGGGACTACTGTTTTATAAACTTTAATTGCTGATCAATTCAGTCTTGTAATATTTTGAGCTCTACTGATATATATTCTGTGGCTGTTTACATTTATTAATGTCTTATTAGACATATTTGTGTAGTAATAAAATTATTTTGTAATGCTTAATCGGTTACTGTTGCACATAAACGCTGCACTTATAATGATTATTTGATGCAATTTTTTGTGCCCCATACTATTTGTTACTCTTTGAAAACTGTTGTGTATGAGATCTTTAACATAACTAGCATAGTTTTCTTTATTTTGTTTACATGATCATTTACACGTGATATCTCTCAACAGCCCCAATCATGAATGATACTTGTCAGCGTTTTCTGTAGTGTGAGCATAAAAGCTTGTCTACTGTACATCTGCTAATATTACCCCGGGGTATTATATCTAATATGATGTCTATTATGTGTTTATAGACGCTGTTATGATTTTTTGGATTTACTTCTACAAGAATGGCAAACTCACTCTCTGGAAAGGTGAGAAGAACAGGTCCTTCCACCTGTCCATCTTCTTTACACACTTCACTGTGCACCCAATTTCTTGCTACATCACATTCTGTTTCTTTGTGTAACTGTGTTGTGGGATTTATCTTTCTGCATCTATATGTTTGAATATACTGAACATGGATGATGCGTAGTGTGAGATGATAATTGCTTGTTCTCGCACATTCTGGCGTTTACCATTATGGGATGGTAGTGCACCCAGCTATCTGTTATCAAATGTCCCCACAGAAGTTAAAGAAAATTAAAAATGTCAACTCATAGAAGTATTAAATTAGCAAACCCCTCTGACACCAACTTGCCAGTCCAATGTTTAAGATACCAGCTGTTCAAAAGTGCTGCCCTTCCCAGCAGTTGTCTTAATAGCTGATTTTCCTGACACGTTTTGGCATTGAAGCACCAATCGGTGATGTGAACAAGCCGCAGTGTGCCAGGAGAACCAGACTTTACATTTGTAATGCCATGGCCGATAGTTGTGAGGAGACTGGAAAGTTTGATAATGGCAGTGGTTGCAACTGCACTCATTTATAGGCATTTCAGGCTTCTGATAACAAACACCATCTCAAGACTCTCTTCTATTATTGAAGAAGCTTTGTATTTTACTTTATTAATTACCATATGTGAGTTGTTGTGGTTTTTTTTTTGTTCTTATTTTTCCCCATACACCAAAAACGTGTCCCTCCCATATTCTGTTTACTACAGAGGAAGCATTTTGATAATTGATAGTGTATGCTTCTCACCTGTAAAGGCCCATACACACTGGGCGATTTTGAGCTGAAAGCAGCTCACTTTTGGTGTGTTGAGCTGCTTTCAACTCAAAGCCGCCCAATGTGTATGCACAAGCGATGAGCGCTGATGCGCGCTCCCGCTTCATCGCTGGCTGCCGCCGTTCATCTACTGGTATTACCAGTAGATGAACGGCGGGGTGAGCGGCTTTCCATAGCGTCCTGCTATGAAAAGCCGCTCACCCCCACTGACATTACTGGGCAGGGGAGAAAAGCGCTCAGTGTGTATGCACTGAGCGCTTTTCAGCCCAGCGATGTCCGCGATCATCGCTATGCATACACGCTGGGCAAAAACGCCCTGTGTATGCACCTTAAGTGTTATTTTCGTAAAGTAATTTAGCAAAAAGCATTAATAAACCTATTGCACACTCCATACTGTATTATAGCTGACTGTGGACACACTGGGCTTGATTCAGAGATGCACGCATTAAAGCAAGCGTTTAGTGATCATTGGTATAGTGCGCATATTTCATAAAATAAGGCGAGATGCACACACGTGAAATATCAATCCCGCTTACGACGTCCGCTCTCAGTGCTCAATGAAGCAGGTGCACACAAGTATTTAAAGGCGGAAAGTGGACTTTTGCCTTGTCTGCTCGCTCTACTGAAGAACAATGGTGAACTTCAAGCAGCACGCAAATGGTCACATCCCGGCATCTGTTGCGGTTCACTACACCTAAGTGAGGTCTTTTGCAAAGCATGATGCTGATGACAGATTGGACCTCATTGAACTCCATGTGCGTCAGGTGAGATTATTCCTAATGCTATTATTAGCTCATTTATGTTAGCAAGAAACAATGCATTTCTAACATGTCAATTACATTCAGCACAAATGTAGCAGCATGTGTCACAATATTTGCTACATTTATTACTTTGCACTGTATCCAAGATAAAAATAAACATCTTACTCCATACTGCAACACCACCTAATTTTTTCAGGTGTCTGTAATTCTACCTCCGTTAGTTTATACACTGTATGATGCCACTGTTACCTTTCTAATGAACCCTTGCCAGTATGAAAGAAAGGAACACTATGGATTGTATTTAGTTCTCTTCATCATGTACAAGTAGATTAATGCAGTTAAACATATAGAAAGCAATAGTTTGCATGAGAGAGAGAAATCACAAATGACCTCCTCCCTACAGTCCTGACCTGACATTCAGTGATTTCCATCTCTTTAGACCATTGAAGAAGCACCTGTGTGGAAAGCGTTCGTAACAGACGGTGAAGTTCAGCAAGCCATCATGTCCTGGCTTCAGCAGCTCGAACTAATGTCTTCTATGCTGGGATAGATGCCTTGATGTACTGTTGAAACAAATGCTTAGACAAGTATGGGGAATAATCTATGTGGAAAAAGAATCTCTACAAGGCCACGCTATTATACGTATATATGTTTCTCTGACGTCCTAGTGGATGCTGGGGACTCCGTAAGGACCATGGGGAATAGCGGCTCCGCAGGAGACTGGGCACAGCTACGAAAGATTTAGGACTACCTGGTGTGCACTGGCTCCTCCCACTATGACCCTCCTCCAGACTTCAGTTAGAATCCTGTGCCCGGCTGAGCTGGATGCACACTAGGGGCTCTCCTGAGCTCCTAGAGAGAAAGTATATTTTAGGTTTTTTATTTTACAGTGAGATCTGCTGGCAACAGACTCACTGCAGCGAGGGACTAAGGGGAGAAGAAGCGAACCTACCTAACTGGTGGTAGCTTGGGCTTCTTAGGCTACTGGACACCATTAGCTCCAGAGGGATCGACCGCATGGAACCGGCCATTGGTGTTCGGTCCCGGAGCCGCGCCGCCGGCCCCCTTACAGAGCCAGAAGCAAGAAGAATCCGGAAAATCGGCGGCAGAAGACATCAGTCTTCACCAAGGTAGCGCACAGCACTGCAGCTGTGCGCCATTGCTCCTCATACACACTTCACACTCCGGTCACTGAGGGTGCAGGGCGCTGGGGGGGGGGGAGCCCTGAGAAGCAATAACTACACCTTGGCTGGCAAATATATCACAATATATAGCCCCAGAGGCTATATATGTGATAAATACCAATGCCAGAATCCATAAAAAAGCGGGAGAAAAGTCTGCGAAAAAGGGGCGGAGCTATCTCCCTCAGCACACTGGCGCCATTTTCTCTTCACAGTGCAGCTGGAAGACAGCTCCCCAGGCTCTCCCCTGTAGTTTTCAGGCTCAAAGGGTTAAAAAGAGAGGGGGGGCACTAAATTTAGGCGCAATATTATTTATACAAGCAGCTATTGGGGGAAAAAATCACTCAGTTATAGTGTTAATCCCTGCATTATATAGCGCTCTGGTGTGTGCTGGCATACTCTCTCTCTGTCTCCCCAAAGGACTTTGTGGGGTCCTGTCCTCAGTCAGAGCATTCCCTGTGTGTGTGCTGTGTGTCGGTACGGCTGTGTCGACATGTGGGATGAGGAAGGTTACGTGGAGGTGGAGCAGAGGCCGAAAAATGGGATGTCAACCCCTGTGGGGCCGACACCAGAGTGGATGGATAGGTGGAAGGTATTAAACGACAATGTCAACTCCTTACAAGGCTGGATGACGTAAAACAGCTGTGGGACAGCCGGCTTCTCAGCCCGCGCCTGCCCAGGCGTCTCAAAGGTCATCAGGGGCTCAAAAAAGCGCCCGTTACCTCAGATGGCAGACACAGATGTCGACACGGAGTCTGACTCCAGTGTCGACGAGGTTGAGACATATACACAATCCACTAGGAACATCCGTTACATGATCTCGGCAATAAAAAATGTGTTGCGCATTTCTGACATGAACCCAAGTACCACATAAAAGGGGTTTTATTTTTGGGGAGAAAAAGCAGCCAGTGTTTTGTTCCCCCATCAGATGAATGAATGAAGTGTGTAAAGTAGCGTGGGTTCCCCTAATAAGAAACTGGTAATTTCTAAAAAGTTACTGATGGCGTACCCTTTCCCGCCAGAGGATAGGTCATGTTGGGATATATCCCTTAGGGTGGATAAGGCGCTCACACGTTTGTCAAAAAAGGTGGCACTGCCGTCTTAGGATACGGCCACCTTGAAGGAGCCTGCTGATAAAAAGCAGGAGACTATCCTGAAGTCTGTATATACACACTCAGGTTATATACTGAGACCTGCAATCGCCTCAGCATAAATAGTGCTGCTGCAGCGTGGTCTGATACCCTGTCAGATAATATTAATACTCTAAGACAGGGAAAATAGTTTGCTAACATAGAGCATATTAAAGACGTCGTCTTATATATAAAGGATGCACAGAGGGATATTTGCCGGCTGGCATCCAGAATTAATGCAATGTCCATTCTGCCAGGAGGGTATTAGAAACCCGGCAGTGGACAGGTGATGCTGCCTATAAAAGGCACATGGAGATTCTGCCTTATAAGGGTGAGGAATTGTTTGGGGATGGTCTCTGGGACCACGTATCCACAGCAACAGCTGGGAAGAAACAAATTTTTTACCTCAGGTTTCCTCACAGCCTAAGAAAGCACCGTATTTTCAGGTACAGTCCTTTCGGCTTCAGAAAAGCAAGCGGGTCAAAGGCGCTTCCTTTCTGCACAGAGACAAGGGAAGAAGGAAAAAGCTGCACCAGCAGCCAGTTCCCAGGATCAAAAATCTTCCCCCGCTTCCTCTGAGTCCACCGCTTGACGTTGGGGCTCCACAGGTGGAGACAGGTGCGGTAGGGGCGCGTCTCGGGAACTTCAGGGACCAGTGGGTTTGCCCACAGGTGGATCCCTAGGTTCTGCAAATAGTATCACAGGGATACAGGCTGGAGTTCGAGGCGACTCCCCCTCGCCGTTACCTCACCTCAGCCTTGCCTGCTGCCCTCGGAGAAAGGTAGTACTGGCGGCAATTCACAAGCTGCACTTCCAGCAGGTGAAATCTAGGTACCCCTCCTTCAACAAGGCCGGGGTTACTATTCCAAAATGTTGTGGTAACGAAACCTGACGGTTCGGTGAGACCCATTCTAAAATTGAAAGCCTTGAACACTTATATACGAAGGTTCAAGTTCGAAATGGAATCGCTCAGGGCGATTATTGCAAGCCTGGATGGTATCACTGGACATCAAGGATGCTTACCTGCATGTCCCTATTTACCCTCTTCACCAGGAGTACCTCAAAATTGTGGTACAGGATTGTCATTACCAATTCCAGACGTTGCCGTTGGTCTGTCCCCGGCACCGAGGTATTTACCAAGGTAATGGCCGAAATAATTATCCCGTACTTGGACGATCTCCTTATAAAGGCGAGGTCCAGGGAGCAGTTGTTCGGCGGAGTAGCACTATCTCGGGAAGTACAACAGCACGGCTGAATTCTGAATATTCCAAAGTCGCAGCTGGTTCCTACGACGCGTCTACTGTTCCTGAGTATGGTTCTGGATACAGAACAGGATAAAAAAGGGTTTCTCCCGGAGGAGAAGTCCAAGGAGTTGTCGGCTCTAGACAGAGACCTCCTAATACGTATACAGGTGTCGGTGCATCAATGCACGCGAGCCCTGGGAAGGATGGTAGCTTCTTACGAAGAAATTCCATTCGCCAGGTCCCGTTCAAGGATTTTCCAGTGGGATCTGTTGGACATGTGGTCCGGGTCGCATCTTCAGATGCATCGGCGGATAACCCTGTCTCCAAGGGCCAGGGTGTCGTTGTTGTGGTGGCTGCAGAGTGCTCATCTTCTAGGGGGCCGCAGATTCGGCATACAGGACTGGGTCCTGGTGACCACGGATGCCAGCCTTCGAGGCTGGGGGGCAGTCACACAGGGCAGAAACTTCCAAGGCTATGGAAAAGTCAGGAGACTTCCCTACACATAAATATTCTGGAACTAAGGGCCATTTACAATGCCCTAAGTCAGGCTAGACCCCTGCTTCAACACCGGCCGGTGCTGATCCAGTCAGACAACATCACGGCGGTCGCTCATGTACACGACAGGGCGGCACAAGAAGCAGGATGGCGATGGCAGAAGCCACAAGGATTCTCCGATGGGCGGAAAATCATGTGTTAGCACTGTCAGCAGTGTTCATTCCCGGAGTGGACAACTGAGAAGCAGACTTTCTCAGAAGACACGACCTCCACCCGGGAGAGTGGGGACTTCATCCAGAAGTCTTCCAAATGATTGTACACCGTTGGGAAAGGCCACAGGTGGACATGATGGCGTCCCGCCTCAACTAAAAGTTACAAAGATATTGCGCCAGGTCAAGGGACCCTCAGGCGATAGCTGTGGACGCTCTGGTAACACCGTGGGTGTACCAGTCGGTGTATGTGTTCCCTTCTTTGCCTCTCTTACCCAGGGTAATGAGAATAATAAGAAGGAGAGGAGTAAGAACTATACTCATTGTTCCGGGTTGGCCAAGAAGAGCTTGGTAACCAGAACTCCAAGAAATGATCTCAGAGGACCTATGGCCTCTGCCGCTCAGACAGGACCTGCTGCAGCAGGGGGCCTGTCTGTTTCAAGACGTACCGCGGCTGCGTGGACGGCATGGCGGTTGAACGCCGGATCCTGAAGGAAAAGGGAATTCCGGAGGAAGTTATCCCTACGCTATTTAAAGCTAGGAAAGAAGTGAACGCTAACCATTATCACCGCATATGACGGAAATATGTTGCGTACTGTGAGGCCAGGAAGGCCCCAAAGGTGAAATTTCAGCTAGGTCTCGTCCCCAGTTTCTTCCTAAGGTGGTATCAGCTTTTCACTTGAACCAACCTATCGTGGTGCCTGCGGCTACTAGGGACTTGGAGGACTCCAAGTTACTGGACGTAGTCAGGGCCTTGAAAATTTATGTTTCCAGGACAGCTGGAGTCCGGAAGATGGGTGCTCCTGCTTCAAAGCAGACTATTGCTCGCTGGATTTGTAGCACGATTCAGCTTGCGCATTCTGTGGCTGGCCTGACGCAGCCTAAATCTGTGAAAGCCCATTCCACGCGGAAAGTGGGCTCTTCTTGGGCGGCTGCCCGAGGGGTCTCGGCTTTACAAATTTGCCGAGCAGCTACTTGGTCAGGTGCAAACACGTTTGCAAAATTCTACAAATTTGATACCCTGGCTGAGGAGGACCTTGAGTTCTCTCATTCGGTGCTGCAGAGTCATCCGCACTCTCCCGCCCGTTTGGGAGCTTTGGTATAATCCCCATGGTCCTTACGGAGTTCCCAGCATCCACTAGGACGTCAGAGAAAATAAGATTTTACTCACCGGTAAATCTTTTTCTCGTAGTCCGTAGTGGATGCTGGGCGCCCGTCCCAAGTGCGGACTGTCTGCAATACTTGTATATAGTTATTGTTAACTACAAGGGTTATTGTTGAGCCATCTTTTGAGAGGCTCTGTTGTGTTCATACTGTTAACTGGGTATATTATCACGAGTTATACGGTGTGATTGGTGTGGCTGGTATGAGTCTTACCCGGGATTCAAAATCCTTCCTTATTGTGTCAGCTCTTCCGGGCACAGTATCCTTACTGAAGTCTGGAGGAGGGTCATAGTGGGAGGAGCCAGTGCACACCAGGTAGTCCTAAATCTTTCTTAGCTGTGCCCAGTCTCCTGCGGAGCCGGTATTCCCCATGGTCCTTACGGAGTCCCCAGCATCCACTACGGACTACGAGAAATAGATTTACCGGTGAGTAAAATCTTATTTTAAGAATATATTTACGCAGTGAGAGGTCTTGTTACCTTTATTTAACCACCCTCGTATATGTATGTGTATATATACTGTATATACATATGAGTATCTATATATAAAACATAGAGGGCTTGTAATGCTCATCAAGCAAACATTCCAAATGCTACCAAAACAGGAACCAGCATTACAGTGAACATAAGAAACAGAAGACTTCAGGGCCAGTCTGCCTGGGAATAAAAAAAATAAAAGACATTTGCCTCGTTTCAGCATCAAGAAGCTTAACATACTTGTGACACTTCTACTAGAGAGACTGCAAACAGGCAATTGTTGTCTTCAATTGCAATCCAGATCTTGGAGGAGATCACTACTGAAGTCCCTTTCGCTGTGCACGCTTCGCAGTAGACTGAGGAGGATGACTGACCATCTGTCACCTTGTTCTAATTGGCTCCTTGCCGGGACTGGGGAACTGATCACCAACGGTTGAGAGCTCAGCAGCAGGTGTTGCTTCTGATTGTGACCTAGGGACTGGTATCCTGGCCACAATCTCCCTCAATCCTTGGTAAACTGGAGTGGAAGTTTCACGGGTGCAGGCCATCAGGGCTTTGGTCAATCTGACATGGGTTTCATTCAGACTTGACAATGATACCTTCACTCTCTGAGACTTTGTGGAAGTTCTGGAGGTAATAGACATAGAGGCATGACTCTAGTGGTATTTGTGTTGAATGAGCTGCTACCTCTTCTGAATGATCCCTGGTAGGAACAGGGTCCTCATCTAAAGAGTATTTACCCTCCAAAAATTGAAAATCTTAAATTTCAAATGGTTCATGGAGAAAGTATGACAGGTGCATTCCAGTTGTTATGGCCAATGCCTATCACGTCATGCTCTTCTGTACACCCCACTGCAATTTCTTCTAGTAGGGTGTATTCCAAAGATTGAGGGGTTGGCTTTCCACGTGTTTCCCTGACGTGATGCTGTTAGTACCTTATCTGATGTGGGATGATTGATGAGGAGGAGGGCTAGGCAGCTTAGTTTGGGGTGTGACTCAGGGAAGTGGTACACAGTGTGGAAAAAGGAGTGGTGTGGTGTAAATCGGAGGAAAGGGAGCACAGTGGACAAGAGCGGCATGTTTGTAACAGATTGACAGGCAGGGATGACGTAATTGACATCTTATTGGACAGAGGTGACATGAGTGAAAGGTTGCTGGGCAGTGGTGAAATGTAAATGAAGAGCAGGTGTATAGTATATGGAGGTTTTGAGTACATTATCCAGCTACATAACATCCTTTAATTATGTTAAAATGTAAGTGTTTTGTTTACATTTAATTTGCTTAGAGCCCTAAAAATGCTTTCCTTCCACTGAAGTTGACAATTGCCTTGCAGTGTTATGTAGTCTCTCTATGGCATTTGTCACAAGATGTCAAGCTCCTTGTACCTGAAATGTGGTTGTTTTTTTTGCCAGGGGTGCTACGTGGCTCAGGAGTGTCCAGATGGCTTGTTCTTGGAGTCTCCTCATTAACGGCCATCGTATTGCTGCTCCCTGAAGTTGCTGGAGTAGCGTTACTATATGCCTCCAGTGTGCCGAGACATTCTTGCTAGGGATGTGGGTTTGTGGGCACTATGGCTATTTATAAACGTATTTGCATGCGTATGTATGAACGTGATTGTGTGTGCACGCACTCAAAGGCAGGCTCTGCATTGGGAGGAATCAATGGTTTTATAAGGTACCTCTTGAGGTCCTTACAAACCTTTCCATTGGTATCTTTCCTGCAGAACCAAAACTTACTGTATCTTAGAACTCTTTTTACAAGGTGTTTTAAGTGTCTAGTGGTCTCATTCTGTTTGCCGAGTAGCTTAAGCAGGTTTTCATGTCACAATTTTCCTTTCTTGCAGCGGTAGCTAGAGATATTGGTGTTCCATTTTTCCATTTGTGTGTCTACAGCCTTCCTTTTGCATTTGTTTAAGACTATTAGTGTTGGAATGGTGTGTGTCTCTTTCTTGTTACATAGCACTGCGTGGCCTGAACAGGTTTTTATGTCACTCTTTGAAATTCCAGCAGGAGGGATCCTGAAGTGCAGAAGTGTTTAAGAAGGTAATGCTGGGTACACACCATGCCGACAGAGCGTCCGATTTACTAAGCACATACGCTAACCAATTGGCTGCTCGATATGTCGGGCCATACATTACAACTGGTCAGGCAGTTGAATTTGCCCACCCAGCTGTGGTGTAATTGGCAGTTCCTGTCTCGGCATATGAGATGGTCAGCCATACACACAGCCAGAAATGCCACCTATATCTGAATAATCTGTTGGCAGTGATGCTGGGCCAACCTCATATGTCTGTGAACTACGTCATTCACAGACCTATTGGGTGTACACACCCACCGATGCACTACAGATTTCTGCAGCGGGGTACACTGGTATTCCTCAGGGAATAACGGTGGTCATTCCAAGATGTTTGCTCGCTAGCAGTTTTTAGCAGCCGTGCAAACGCATTGTCGCTGCCTACTGGGAAGTGTATTTTCGATTTGCAGAAGTGTTGACGCCTGTGCAGCAGAACGCCTGCAAAAAAACAGGGTTGGCTTTTGACGTCACACACCCACACAGCGTTCGCCCAGCCACGCCTGCGTTTTCCCTGGCACGCCTGCGTTTTTCTAAGCACTCCCTGAAAACGGTCAGCTGACACCCAGAAACGCCCCCTTCCTGTCAATCTTCTTGCGGCTGCCAGTCCGAATGAAAACGTCGCTAGAACCTGTGCAAAACCACAAAGGACTTTGTACCAGTACATCGCGCGTGCACATTGCGGTGCATGCGCAGAAATTACGATTTTTAGCCTGATCGCTGTGCTGCGAACAACGGCAGCTAGCGATCAACTTGGAATGACCCCCAACATTGGGGTGTAGAGTAGGTTCTTGATCCGAGGCACCAACAGGCTAAAAACTTTCACTGTTCCCAAGATGCTCAGCGCCGCCTCCTCTATAACCCCGCCTTCTTGCACAGGAGCTCAGTTTGTAGGTTGGTGCCTGCAGTGCAGGCAGCTAACAGGCAGGGCTGCTCCAGCAGCTGTAAGAAGAGCTAATTTAAAGAAGATAGAAGACTTCAAGGGCTGCAGCAGAGGCACTCTAGTGCTAGATATTATTCTGATATCTCCTACTGCAGCTCCATCACCTCCCCCAGCGTCGCTGTATAATCCCGCGTCCCTGGTTGCCAAATTACTTACAGTGGCACACACACTAACCAAAGTTCTCCGGGATCGCGTGGCCGCACTCCGGGAGGAGGTAAGAGGTTCCCCCAGGCGGGACCCGCTAGAGATAGCGATCCGGCGCTGCCATTAGGAGGCGGGCCACGCGCGTTGGCGTGGACACAGTGGCCGTACAGGGACCCCACTAGGCAACCAGGACAAAGGGCACAGGTCGGATTAGGCTCTAATCCATTTTTTTTTTTTTTTTTTAATATTAGATTTTTATTGAAATTTTGTACAAATTATGCGTACAATTGAACATGTAAGTGACAAAATAAAACAGAAATAGGGGAAAAGACAAGTACATCACATAACATAACTAATTAAGACAAGGGAAAGGAAGGTTAGGTATCAGGGACATCTGTGAATAGCAATAAAATCAGAGTGTAAACATAATGAAAGTGGGGAGATCTGAAACCCGTAATGAATTGAGTTAAGTTAAGTTAGGAGCCATCTTGATTTGGGGAATTAAGCTCAGAAGGGTCTGGTGGGGCAGTCACGGTACCGGATAAACTACTTTGGCCCGATTTTTCTCTATATAGGAACCACTTATCCCATTTCCTACTCGTCCCGGGGGTCCCGGGGGGAAATCCGCCCTCCGACGTTTCAAACACATAGTGTTGATGAACTTTTTGTTCTATCATTAATAGCGTGGGAACGACTGCCGACTTCCATTTGGAGGCAATGGCGGCCTTAGTTGCTATGAGTATGTGACCTAAAAGATACCTGTCGTTGCTAGACATCTCACCGCTGTAGTAATGAAATAGTGCTATTAGGGGGTCAGGTGCAAGGGGAACTCCCAGGATAAGCGACATGAAAAGAAACACATCTCTCCACAGTGACCGGATTGTTGGGCATAACCAGAAAATGTGTAGAATATCCCCCACCCTTCCACAGTTCCTCCAGCAACTGGCAGAGACCTCAGGCCAAATCTTGTGTAAGCGTTCCGGCGTAAAGTACACCCTGTGAACCAGTTTGTAATACATTTCACAGTGGTTTGTACATTTAGAGATTTTAAAGCAGGATTGAAAGATAGTTTTCCAAATATCCTCGGTGAAGACCGCAGGGAGGTCTTTTTCCCATTTGGTCTGTGAGGGGAATAGCCCACGCCGGGCCTCGGTCACGAGAAATTGGTACCATCTGGAGATACCGCCTTTATTTCTGACAGGCAATAGGAGTGACATCAGCAATTTAGAGGGGCCAGTATGGGGGACTCGGTTGGGAGAAAAACTTTGAAGCCAATGCCTCAATTGCAGATATCTGTGGAAATCTTGTTTAGGTACCTGGAATTGTTCCTGCAGTAGGGAAAATGGGACTAATACACCATCCCGCAGGACATCCTTCAAGGTGGTTAGGCCTCTATCACTCCAATGGTGTAGGTGAAGGTCTGGGATCATTGTGGCTATGGTGTGGAGAGATAATTGGGGGGAGGGAAGGGCTCCGGAGGGGAGGGATTTAGTTACGATTTTCCATGCTAACAACGTTGCCTGAACTGCCGAGCTTCCCAGCCCTTCTAGAGGGATAGAAGCTGTAGGCAGCCAAAGCAAGTCAGATAGTGCGAGGGGGGAGACAGCGCTCCGTTCCAGTAACACCCATGGTTTTGGGGCGTCTTGAGTGAACCAATCTCTGGCCTGAGCGAGTTAACAGGCATTATGGTATCTCTCTAGGTCTGGGTAGGCCACTCCCCCGTCACACTTCCGCGCAACTAGGGTGGATTTTGCTATCCTCGGTTTTGAGCCCCCCCACACATAGTTTGATAGTAAACGGTTAAATCTATTGCAAATATCTTTAGGGAAGGTCCTAGGGATGGTACGGAAAAGGTACATCAGTTTGGGTAAGAGCACCATCTTTGCAGCCGCTATTCGTCCGACCCATGAAACCTCCTGCATCATCCAGTCTTTAATGAATAGCTCGAATGTTCTAAAAAGGGGGTCATAGTTACATCCCATTAAATCTTGCCCTCTGGAGATTTGCACACCCAAATATTTAAGTGACCTGAGTTGCCATGCGTATTTGTAGGTCAACCTTAGACGCCTAAGAGCGACATCCGACATGTTCAGAGGAAGGGCCTCAGTCTTAGTGGTATTTAGCTTATAATAGGAGATCGCTGCATAGGAGTCCAAGAGAGAGTGTAAATGCGGTAATGACGATTCAGGGTCGCTGAGGCATACTAAGATATCGTCAGCAAAAAGACATATTTTATGGTGCGTCCCTTCCACCACAGGGCCAACAATGGGGTCTAGTGTCCTGATCTTCTCCGCCAAGGGCTCAATAGCCAGCACAAAAATTAGGGGTGAAAGGGGGCAACCTTGACGTGTCCCATTTGTGATATTGAATGTATATGACTTGCAACCATTGGTGAACACCGAGGCCGATGGGGAGGAGTACAAGGCCAATATGGAGTCGAGTATCCTGCCTGCAAATCCAAAGCAGTCTAGGGTAGCCCGTAGATAGTCCCAGTGCAGCCTATCAAAAGCCTTTTCCGCGTCTAGAGAGAGAAGCAAAAGAGGCTCGTCCCGGGCTTGGCAGCGTTCAATCAAATTGATAACCCTCCGTGTGTTATCGGATGCTTGCCGTCCAAGAACAAAACCTACCTGGTCAGGGTTAATTAGGTTGGGTAGGAGTGGGGATATCCTATTTGCAACTAGCTTAGCGAACAATTTAAGATCCGTGTTTAAGAGTGCTATCGGGCGGTAGTTCTGGACAACAGCAGGAGATTTACCCGCCTTAGGGATGGTAATTATACGGGCCTCCAACATCTCTTTCGGGAAGCATGTGGAGTCTGAGGCTTCGTTGAAAACTGACACTAAAAGCGGGGCAAGAGTAGATTTAAAGGTTTTATAGAAGTTGGCGGGGTATCCGTCTGGGCCCGGGGCCTTGTTTACTGGGCAGGATTCAATAGCTGCCACAACTTCCTCATGTGACCAGGGCAAACTAAGGGACTCAAGGGTTTGAGGGTCAATGGTGGGGAGGGACAACCTCTCCAAGAAGCCTGCAATATCTACCAGGGAAGGCTGGGGGGGTATCGGGATCCTCTCTAAGGTTGTACAACTGTGCATAGTATTCGGCAAACGCATTTGCTATCTCTCCTGGGTCGGTTACTTTAACACCCGATGCGGTATATACAGCCTGTATGCGTTCTTTAGCTCTACGTCCCCTTAGTTTACGCGCCAGCAAGCGTCCCGCTCTGTTGCCAAGCCTATAATATTGTTGGTTGAGTCGCTGCAGGTTGCGATGAACCTCTGCTAGGGCAAATACGTTCACTTTGTCGCGGGCAGCAAGGAGTTCCTTAAAGAGGGCTTTATTATTGGGGTCACTTTTGTGTGCAGTTTCCAGGCGAGCAGCCTCCCGCTCGGCCGAGGCCTGTCTACTTTTATACTCCCGTTTAAGTCTAGCTGCTATTTGGATTGCAGAGCCTCTGACCACTGCTTTCAGAGAACACCAATGGTTGAAGACGTTTGTGTCCTTGGGGCAGTTAGTAGCTAAATATAGGTCTAAAGATTGCTGAATGGCCTGGCGGGCCTCAGGGCGGGATAGAAGGTGCGGGCCCAATCTCCAGGGGCCATGGGGGACCACTCTCTTGTCGGCTTCCCAGTTCACAACGAGTGGTGAGTGGTCTGACCAAGACATGGGTAATATATCCACCTTATTAATGGCAGCTAGTGTCCACTTATCAACTAACGCCAAGTCTATTCTAGAGTATGAACTGTGAACGTGGGAAAAGAAGGTGTAATCACGTTCTGCAGGGTGTTTGGCTCTCCATGCATCATACAGTGAATATTCAGCTAACAATTGGCCAAATCTGCCTGAAGGGTCTTGGGCCGGACTGCTACGTAAAAGTCGGGTTGGGCGAGAGCGATCTGTATTGGGGTCTAGCACCATGTTGAAATCTCCGAGGATCAACAGGGCTCCTTTCGTATGCTCTTGAAGAGTTTTACAGAAGGTTCTAAGGAATTTTATTTGTTTGGTATTGGGGGCGTAGCAAGAGACCAGAGTGGTCTCCACATTGTCTAGTCGACCTACTAAAATTAAATATCTCCCGTCAGGGTCTTCATATTTAGAGGACAGGACAAACGGGCAGTGTTGTGCTATGAGAAGGGCAACGCCGGCTTTCTTGGTGGGTCCATTTGCAGTGTAGCAAAGGGGGTAGCGTGCATTAGTGAAGAGGGGAGGATTGTGACTCTGAAAATGGGTTTCCTGAACAGCTACTACTTGTGCTCTTAGCTTATAAAAATAGTTCAAAGCTACTCTACGTTTTTGAGGAGAGTTAAGCCCCTTGGCATTAATGGAGACTATCTTCACCATTTTCAATTATAGGAGAAACTGATATCTCTGATGTCCAATATCTGTGTTGAGACCGGTATACCTGATAGGGAGGGGGAAACATATAGGAATACATGTGGGGAGACAAACATAAAATATAGGACAAAACTAAACTAAATTGATCTCTCGTGAGATCACGTCCAGTCGCCATACTAAGGCGACTGTGTAGGCTAAGGGAGGGGTTAGCGGCATAACTCCCACCCACTGCCATACTTATTCACTTTAAACCAAAGAATATAAGGACATCTTGATAACATAATAACAGATGTATGCACTTCTGTACATACGGAACCTGGAGAGCAAATACAGCGGAACACAAGTGCTCCAACATAAAAAGAAACAAGTAAAACCCAGAACTATTACTTCCAACATGAGAACTGAGCCAGCGGCTCGTGTAGCTTATCCCGCTTTAAGAACTAATCCCACAGGTCAGTATAATATAGACAGTCATATCCAGAGGCGCGCCAGGCACAGTTCCCCATAGAGAAAAAAGAGCAACTAATTTGGCCTAACAGGGCTTCAAAACACGCACATTACTTTCGCTATGTCTAGCGCCCCCCATCTCAACAGACTGTGGCCCCTTATGCTTGGGATAAAGTCTCTATCTGAAGAGTCACTGGGGTCGTAACATTATTACTATGACGGTAAAGTATCTGTCTCAGAGCCAGCATCCTCATTTCACCGACGACCAGTCCTGCTGAAGACGTCGGGGGGAGGAGCCCTCCGTGGGTTCCGTGATGTTCCAAGATTTAAGCAGCTTTTCTCCTTCATCTGCAGTGGAGACAGAGATAGTGGAGCCATCCCGGTGGATCAGCAGCTTGGTGGGGAAACCCTATCTGTATGGGATGTCAGCCTTTCTGAGGGCCGTAGTGATCTGGTGAAATGATCGCCGCTTATATAGAGTGGCCGCAGATAGATCCCCAAAGATTTGAAGTCCTTGTAGGGCTGAAGATGTATCAGACGTCGGTCTGGATGCTTTCAATAAGGCCTCTTTAACATGGAAGTAGTGCATCTTCATGAGGACGTCTCTCGGTGCATCTCCTGGGGCCGCTCTGGCCTTCGGTAGACGGTGTATTCGGTCAATAATGAGGTCTGTAGATGTAAACTGAGGCATCAGGGCCTTAAAGATGGTCACCGTGTAGTCATGCAAACTACTGTGTGACACCGATTCGGGGACTCCGCGTAGCTTAAGATTGCTGCGACGCGATCTATCCTCCAGATCCGTGACCTTGTCCCGTAGAAGCTTCACCTCTGTCTCCAATGCGTCATGAGAGTCCAGTAGGTTGTTGTGGGACCCCACGACCTCTTCCATTTTAGTTTCCAAGTGGTCCGTACGACCACCCAGATCATCTATAGATTGTTGGCACGCCGTTAAGGTGGTGCGGAACTCAGCTGCAACTTCCTCTTTAAAGCGGGTCAAAAGCAACTTCATAGTGCCCACCGTAAGGGCCTCCCCGTCTCCAACCTTATCTAAGGACGTGGCTGACGGACGCACCTCCAGTGACGGAGGGGTCTGGGGAACTGTTCCTGCTGTAGAGGGCCCGGTGACTTTAGGGCCCGGCATTTTCGGGGATGATTTGAAAAAAGAAAGCTGCTGTGCCGGTTTTGACGTTTTGCTGCGCCTGGTGGGCATGGTAAAGCCCAGATGAAGATAGCTTAATGTATCCAAACACTGAGGATGGAGAAACCGGGAGGCTCCACTTTTCCAGAAGCTAATAAGACATCACATGGATATTGGCAGAGGTGGGAGAAATCTCTTGGTTTACATCGGTATGAGCGGTGCAGACAGGGCCATTACGCTAGTTGCCCTCACTTTAAGCAATGTATTCCTGGCCGTCTCAGGAGCAGGGTCAGGGGGTGTACTCCCCTCGTCTGGAAAGAATCAAACCGAGATAGGTATGAAGCGGTCGCGGTAGGGACAGGAGTCGCTCCCTTTTTATTTACCCCTTTTCTGCCTTGGTGTGTTAGGCCTTTATATTGCAGCCCCGTGGAGGCTGATGGTTGTGGGAGATCAAGCCGCTCCTCAGGCTCCTCCGGCCAGCTACCCACGGCCGTGGGAGGTCACTCTGGAACGTGAGGGGCAAGGGTGTTCGCAGGGGGGGGGGGGGGGAACCCTCCGCCACCCACCTAGGGCAGCACTCACTCCAGGGCCCGGACAGGTGGCGTAGGCAGGCCAGGTGCCTGCATGGAGCGCACCTGCAGCAGTTGTTGTCTCTCTCTGTGCCCCAGTCAGTCTGATGTCGGAGGGGGGAGGGCGCCCGCAGCGGCGCTAGGCAGACGCCGGGTAGAGCTTACGGGGAGGGAGGAGAGGCCCGCCGTCTGCTCGTCCGAGCCGGGTCTGGGGTTCACACTCACCCGGGGGGCCGTCAGCCGTCTCCTCCTTTCTGCAGCCGGATCGCTTCTCCAGCTCCCGTCCCTCAAGATGGCCGCCGCTCGCGTAGCGGAGCTCGTCAGGCAGCTCCGATCCGGGACTCCCCTCTCCTCGTCTCCCGGCGATGGGCACTGGTAGGTTGCAGGGGATTCACCAAGGGGGTAGTGGTCGAGCGGGTCCTCCAGACGCCTAGGCGATGCAGCCGCCCAGCCGACGGATGCAATCCGAAATTGAGGTCCCGGCTTCGTGACAGGGAGTAGGCCGCAATCCGCGGGAGCCAGAAAACCGTCTCCCCGATTCCGCAGCTCTACTTCCCCGCTTGCTCACTGCTTCAGCTCACCAGCTAAATGTCCCAGGGTCTGATTTGGGAGGTTGGGGAGGTTTTATTCGGTTTTTAGCTCTCAGGTCCCTGAGAGCTCACTGAGATTGCTGCCTACTCGCTCAGCATCCAGGCCACGCCCCCCCTAATCCATTTTATTAAGACCCGCAGCAACCGGTGGTGAAGCCCAGCAAGGGGATAACGCTCTTGCCTGTAGCCCCTCCCCCAGCCCCTAGGCGCCATTTAGAGTAAATGTTCCCGCCCTGGAGCTGCATCTCTCTGTCTCCGTCATTTCCTGTCAGCGTTTGGGCGTCATTACACACAGCTGCGCTGATTCTGGGACTGCTAGGTGATGCCTCCTCTTTAAAGCCCCCTGCATCATCAGTGCTGTGCATTTACAGGACACTTAAGTATTCTACATGTCGTTTAGACCGTGTTAGTTAAGGACAAGTGCATACTTCAGGGTTATTTAGTACAAGTACCCTGTGATATTCATCCAGTTTTCTCTGACGTCCTAGTGGATGCTGGGGACTCCGTAAGGACCATGGGGAATAGACGGGCTCCGCAGGAGACTGGGCACACTATAAGAAAGATTTGGTACTACCTGGTGTGCACTGGCTCCTCCCTCTATGCCCCTCCTCCAGACCTCAGTTAGATTTCTGTGCCCGGCCGAGCTGGATGCACACTAGGGGCTCTCCTGAGCTCCTAGAAAGAAAGTATATGTTAGGTTGTTTTTTTTACAGTGAGACCTGCTGGCAACAGGCTCACTGCAACGAGGGACTAAGGGGAGAAGAAGCGAACCTACCTGCTTGCAGCTAGCTTGGGCTTCTTAGGCTACTGGACACCATTAGCTCCAGAGGGATCGACCGCAGGACCCGTCCTTGGTGTTCGTTCCCGGAGCCGCGCCGCCGTCCCCCTTACAGAGCCAGAAGCAAGAAGATGGTCCGGAAAATCGGCGGCAGAAGACTTCAGTCTTCACCAAGGTAGCGCACAGCACTGCAGCTGTGCGCCATTGCTCCTCATACACACTTCACACTCCGGTCACTGAGGGTGCAGGGCGCTGGGGGGGGGGGGGGCGCGCCCTGAGCAGCAATTATAACACCTTGGCTGGCAAAACAATCACAATATATAGCCCCAGAGGCTATATATGTGGTAATTACCCCTGCCAGAATACAGAAAAAAGCGGGAGAAAAGTCAGCCGAAAAAGGGGCGGAGCCATCTCCCTCAGCACACTGGCACCATTTCTCCCTCACAGTTCCGCTGGAAGGAAGCTCCCTGACTCTCCCCTGCAGTCTACACTACAGAAAAGGGTAAAAAAGAGAGGGGGGGGGGGGCACAAAATTGAGGCGCAGTAAATATTATAGCAGCTATAGGGGACATAATTCAGTTAGTCCCTGCATTATATAGCGCTCTGGTGTGTGCTGGCATACTCTCTCTCTGTCTCCCCAAAGGGCTTTTGTGGGGTCCTGTCTCCTTTAAGAGCATTCCCTGTGTGTGTGTGCGGTGTGTCGGTACGGCTGTCGACATGTTTGATGAGGAGACTTATGTGGAGGCGGAGCAGATGCCTATAAATGTGATGTCACCCCCTGCGGGGCAGACACCTGAGTGGATGGACTTATGGAAGGAATTACGTGCAAGTGTCGACTCCTTACATAAAAAATTTGACGACATGCCAAATGCGGGACAGCCGGCTTCTCAGCTCGTGCCTGCCCAGGCAATTCAAAGGCCATCAGGGGCTCTAAAACGCCCACTACCTCAGATGGCAGACACAGATGTCGACACGGATACTGATAAGTGTCGACGACGATGAGTCAAATTTAATGTCCACTAGGGCCATTCGTTGCATGATTGAGGCAATGAAAGAGGTTTTACACATTTCTGATATGAACCCAGGTACCTCAAAAAAGGGTATTATGTTTGGGGAGAAAAAACTACCAATAGTTTTTCCCCCATCTGAAGAACTAAATGAAGTGTGTGAAGAAGCGTGGGCTTTCCCTGATAAAAAATTGGTGATTTCAAAAAAATTACTAATGGCGTTCCCTTTCTCGCCAGAGGATAGGTCACGTTGGGAAACTCCCCCTAGGGTGGATAAAGCGCTCACACGTTTGTCTAAAAAGGTGGCACTACCGTCTCCGGATACGGCCGCCCTAAAGGAACCTGCTGATAGAAAGCAGGAGGCTATCCTAAAGTCTATATATACACACACTGGTGTGATACTGAGACCAGCTTTTGCTTCAGCGTGGATGTGCAGTGCTGCTGCTGCTTGGTCAGATTCCTTGTCGGAAAATATTGACACCCTAGACAGGGACACGATATTGCTAACCGTAGAGCATATAAAAGACTCAGTCTTGTACATGAGAGATGCACAGAGGGAGATCTGCCGGCTGGCATCTAGAATAAGCGCATTGTCCATTTCTGCTAGGAGAGGCTTATGGACTCGGCAGTGGACAGGAGATGCAGATTCTAAAAGGCACATGGAAGTTTTGCCTTATAAGGGTGAGGAGTTATTCGGGGATGGTCTCTCAGACCTTGTTTCCACAGCAACAGCTGGGAAGTCAGCATTTTTGCCCCATGTCCCCTCACAGCCTAAGAAAGCGCCGTATTATCAGGTACAGTCCTTTCGACCCCAGAAAAACAGGCGGGGAAAAGGCGGGTCCTTTCTGTATAGAGGCAGAGGAAGGGGAAAAAAGCTGCACCACGCAGCAGGTTCCCAGGAACAAAAATCCTCCCCCGCTTCTTCCAAATCCGCCGCATGACGGTGGGGCTCCACAGGCGGAGCCAGGTACGGTGGGGGGCCGCCTCAAAAATTTCAGCGATCAGTGGCTTCGCTCACGGGTGGATCCCTGGATCCTTCAAGTAGTATCTCAGGGGTACAAGCTGGAATTCGAGGCGCCTCCCCCCCGCCGTTTCCTCAAATCGGCCTTACCGACAACTCCCTCGGGCAGGGAGGCTGTACTAGAGGCAATTCACAAGCTGTATTCCCAGCAGGTGATAGTCAAAGTACCCCTACTTCAACAAGGACGGGGTTACTATTCCACACTGTTTGTTTGTGGTACCGAAACCGGACTGTTCGATGAGACCCATTTTAAATTTGAAATCCTTGAACACATACATAAAAAGATTCAAGTTCAAGATGGAATCGCTCAGGGCGGTTATTGCAAGCCTGGACGAGGGGGATTACATGGTATCCCTGGACATCAAGGATGCTTACCTGCATGTCCCAATTTACCTTCCTCACCAGGAGTACCTCAGATTTGTGGTACAGGATTGCCATT
This sequence comes from Pseudophryne corroboree, assembly GCF_028390025.1. Taxonomy (NCBI): domain Eukaryota; kingdom Metazoa; phylum Chordata; class Amphibia; order Anura; family Myobatrachidae; genus Pseudophryne; species Pseudophryne corroboree. Next base: position 229,304,746 of record NC_086450.1, read on the forward strand.
ACCAATTCCAGACACTACCGTTTGGACTGTCCACGGCACCGAGGGTGTTTACCAAGGTAATGGCAGAAATGATGATACTCCTTCGAAAAAAGGGAGTTTTAATTATCCCGTACTTGGACGATCTCCTAATAAAGGCGAGGTCCAGGGAGCAGTTACTGGTCGGAGTAGCACTATCTCGGGAAGTGCTACAACAGCATGGCTGGATTCTAAACATTCCAAAGTCACAACTGGTTCCTTCCACACGCTTACTGTTCCTGGGGATGATTCTGGACACAGAACAGAAAAAAGTGTTTCTCCCGCAGGAGAAAGCCAAGGAGCTGTCATCTCTAGTCAGAGACCTCCTAAAACCAAAACGGGTATCGGTGCATCACTGCACACGAGTCCTGGGAAAAATGGTGGCTTCATACGAAGCAATTCCGTACGTCAGGTTCCATGCAAGGACCTTCCAGTGGGACCTCTTGGACAAGTGGTCGGGATCGCATCTTCAGATGCATCAACTGATAACCCTGTCTCCAAGGACCAGGGTGTCTCTACTGTGGTGGCTGCAGAGTGCTCATCTTCTAGAGGGCCGCAGATTCGGCATACAGGACTGGGTCCTGGTGACCACGGATGCCAGCCTTCGGGGCTGGGGCGCAGTCACACAGGGAAGAAATTTCCAGGGACTTTGGTCAAGTCAGGAGTCGTCCCTACACATAAACATTCTGGAACTGAGGGCCATTTACAATGCCCTAAGTCAGGCAAGGCCCCTGCTTCAAAACCAACCGGTTCTGATCCAATCAGACAACATCACGGCAGTCGCCCATGTAAACAGACAGGGCGGCACAAGAAGCAGGGTGGCGATGGCAGAAGCCACAAGGATTCTCCGATGGGCGGAAAATCACGTACTAGCACTGTCAGCAGTGTTCATTCCGGGAGTGGACAACTGGGAAGCAGACTTCCTCAGCAGACACGACCTACACCCGGGAGAGTGGGGACTTCATCCAGAAGTCTTCCTACTGTTGGTAAACCGTTGGGAAAGGCCACAGGTGGACATGATGGCGTCCCGCCTCAACAAAAAGCTAAAGAGATATTGCGCCAGGTCAAGGGACCCTCAGGCGATAGCTGTGGACGCTCTAGTGACACCGTGGGTGTACCAGTCGGTTTATGTGTTCCCTCCTCTGCCTCTCATACCAAGGGTTCTGAGAATAATAAGAAGGCGAGGAGTAAGAACGATACTCGTGGTTCCGGATTGGCCAAGAAGAGCTTGGTACCCGGAACTTCAAGAAATGATATCAGAGGACCCATGGCCTCTGCCGCTCAGACAGGATCTGCTACAGCAGGGGCCCTGTCTGTTCCAAGACTTACCGCGGCTGCGTTTGACGGCATGGCGGTTGAATTCCGGATCCTAAAGGAAAAGGGCATTCCGGAGGAAGTCATTCCTACGCTGATAAAAGCCAGGAAAGAAGTAACCGCAAATCATTATCACCGCATTTGGTGAAAATATGTTGCGTGGTGTGAGGCCAGGAAGGCCCCTACAGAGGAATTTCAGCTGGGTCGTTTTCTGCACTTCCTACAGTCAGGAGTGACTATGGGCCTAAAATTGGGTTCCATTAAGGTCCAGATTTCGGCTCTGTCGATTTTCTTCCAGAAAGAACTGGCTTCACTGCCTGAAGTTCAGACTTTTGTAAAGGTAGTGCTTCATATTCAGCCCCCTTTTGTGCCTCCTGTGGCACCTTGGGATCTCAATGTGGTGTTGAGTTTCCTAAAATCACATTGGTTTGAACCACTTAAAACCGTGGATCTGAAATATCTCACGTGGAAAGTGGTCATGTTATTGGCCTTGGCTTCGGCCAGGCGTGTGTCAGAATTGGCGGCTTTGTCATGTAAAAGCCCTTATCTGATTTTCCATATGGATAGGGCAGAATTGAGGACTCGTCCCCAGTTTCTCCCTAAGGTGGTATCAGCTTTTCACTTGAACCAACCTATTGTGGTGCCTGCGGCTACTAGGGACTTGGAGGATTCCAAGTTACTGGACGTAGTCAGGGCCTTGAAAATTTATGTTTCCGGGACGGCTGGAGTCAGGAAAACTGACTCGCTTTTTATCCTGTATGCACCCAACAAAATAGGTGCTCCTGCTTCTAAGCAGACTATTGCTCGCTGGATTTGTAGCACAATTCAGCTGGCGCATTCTGCGGCTGGATTGCCGTATCCTAAATCAGTGAAAGCCCATTCCACGAGGAAGGTGGGCTCATCTTGGGCGGCTGCCCGAGGGGTCTCGGCTTTACAACTTTGCCGAGCTGCAACTTGGTCAGGGGCAAACACGTTTGCTAAATTCTACGAATTTGATACCCTGGCTGAGGAGGACCTTGAGTTCTCTCATTCGGTGCTGCAGAGTCACCCGCACTCTCCCGCCCGTTTGGGAGCTTTGGTATAATCCCCATAGTCCTTACGGAGTCCCCAGCATCCACTAGGACGTCAGAGAAAATAAGAATTTACTCACCGGTAGTTCTATTTCTCGTAGTCCATAGTGGATGCTGGGCGCCCATCCCAAGTGCGGATTGTCTGCAATACTTGTATATAGTTATTGCCTAACTAAAGGGTTATTGTTGAGCCATCTGTTGAGAGGCTCAGTTATATTTCATACTGTTAACTGGGTTTAATATCACGAGTTATACGGTGTGATTGGTGTGGCTGGTATGAGTCTTACCCGGGATTCAAAATCCTTCCTTATTGTGTCAGCTCTACCGGGCACAGTGTCCTAACTGAGGTCTGGAGGAGGGGCATAGAGGGAGGAGCCAGTGCACACCAGGTAGTACCAAATCTTTCTTATAGTGTGCCCAGTCTCCTGCGGAGCCCGTCTATTCCCCATGGTCCTTACGGAGTCCCCAGCATCCACTACTGACTACGAGAAATAGAATTACCGGTGAGTAAATTCTTATTTTTTCTGTGTATTGATATATCTGTTTATATACATAGCCTTACTCCGTAATAGTATTGCTAGTCCAGTGCAGTTTTATTGTTTGTCATAATTCCTGCATTGTACATGTGACTGTGTGTGTGTGTGTGCGCATATAGCTGTTGGGTGATCTCTACTCCGTGTATCTCACTCCTACTGCTATCCCTATATTCCGTACCCTGAGGGGGCTCCGTGCGTCAGGGTTATTAGATAATATAGGTATTTCACAGGATATACGTATTTTGTTTTTTTTTCTCTGTTTTTCAGTCACATTTGACCTCAGAAATCCTCTGTTTGTGGTGTCACACTGCACAGGGGGTTTGTGTTAGGTATTCTATCTTCTGACATTGTACTGTGTCGCCCGTGGTTTAGGCTTTCATATTATGTCAGCTACAGGAGGTGATGAGTCTGGGACTGATTCCGCCGTGCACGGTTAAGATGTCCCAGATGCATTTGAGGATAACATGGCTGCGGAGGGTTCAGGTTTTGTGGTTTCTGTACCCCCCAGTCAGTTTGTAACAACAGGGGCACATCAGGGCCCGCCTTGGTCTGCCTTTTCTAATTTACTGACTACGCTGGTAACTAGACTTGCGCCCCCTATGGGACCCTCCTGTTCCTTATCAGCCTTATATGGTCCCTGTGGTTAATCTGCCATGGATAGATACTCTGTCCACTCAGTTACAGCACTTGAATTACTCTTTTGATAAACTTATTCCTGACCCTGTCCTGCCTAAGACTAAACCTAAGAAGTCCTCTAAGCGGGCTGTAACTACCTCTCAATCCACGCATGTTCCGGATACCTCTTCCGATGAAGATGGCGTGTATACTGACCCCACAGACTCTGATCATGACGTTTCTGATGGGGAATCTGTTTCACAGGTGTATGTTCCTGATCTCTTATAGGCTATCAGGCTCATTCTGCAGATTGATGATGATCCTGAGCCTGCTACTACATCTAAGAAACCGGACAGGTTCAAACGTCAGAAGGTTACTAAATTGGTTTTACCTCATTTTGACCAGGAAAGAAATTCACCCCGCACAAGAAGATGCTAGCCCGCTATCCCCTTGCAGCAGAATTGAGTAAAAATTGGGAAATGCCTCCACCGGTGGACTCGCAAATCGCTCGGCTGGTGGTGTCGTCTGCTCTGCCTGTCGCTACCGTCACTTCTCTCAAGTAGCTGACGGATAAGCCTTAAGTAGGGCTGCTTAAAAGCTATCTATACCCTTGCAGGGGTTGCGCATAGGCCCACCAGAAGCTATTGAGGCGTGGGCTCAGGAAATGGAGGCTGAGTTTCCGTCCGATTTTCCTGAACATGCCAGACAATGTCTCTCTTATATTGCCACGGCATCTCATTACATTATAGAAGCAGCTTCAGATGCCGGTGTTCTGGCGGCCAAGGCTGCTACGACATCCATTTTGGCTCGCCGTATTCTCTGGTTACGGTCCTGGTCGGTGGACTTGGATTCTAAGAAAACCCTGGAGGTGCTCCCATTTAAAGAAAGCATCCTCTTTGGTGAGGATCTCAACAAGATTGTCGCTGACTTGGCGTCTAAGACTGCATATCTACCCAGTACTACTCCTTCGGCCCTGAAGGCTAAAAGTACTTTCTTTCGTTCCTTTCGCCCTCGGGGTAAAGCAAAGGGTCAGGCGTACCCGAAACAGTCTTGCACTTCCAAAACCACCAAGCCCAAGTGTAAACGTGCCTGGGCTGCCTGTCAGCCGGCTTCCAAATCTGATAAGCCTGCGGCATGACGGAGCGGGCCTCCCCCTGGGGGGATCCCTGGGTGGGAGGCCGACTTCTACAGTTCACCCAGGTATGGTTGAAGACCACTTCAGACGCTTGGGTACGGGAAGTAGTCACTCACGGATATGCCATATCTTTGAAGACACGTCCCTCACTGTTGCCTGACGGACATCCTTTCATATCAGGTGAGGGCTATAACTCTCCGTTTAGTGGTACAATACCTCCTGGACACCAGAGTGGTAGTGCTGGTGCCTCTGGCTCAGAGGGCCAGGGGGCACTATTCAACACTGTTCCTAGTCCCCAAACCGAATTGTTTCTCCCAGCCCATTCTCAACCTCAAGTCTATGAACAAGTTTGTGTGGGTCTCCAAGTTTCGTATGGAGACCCTTCGCTCTATTATCCTGGCTTTGGAACCAGGAGACTATATGGTATCCCTGGATATACAGGATGCTTACCTGCATATCCCTATTGCCATGTCACATCAGCAATACCTGCGGTTTGCTATTGGCAATCTGTTACCAATTCCGTGCCTTACCGTTTGGTCTGACCACAGCTCTGCGAATTTTCACCAAGGTCATGGCAGTTATGACGGCTTTACTCCGCCGTCGGGCCATCATGATCCTGCCGTATCTAGACCTGTTGATCCTGGCCAATTCCACGGAAGTTCTTCTCCGTCATTTGGATCTGACGGTCCAGATTCTGCAAGCCCACGGGTGGCTCATCAACTGGAAGAAATCATCCCTGGTCCCTGCCCAGAGCATGGTGCATCTGGGAGCGTTGTTGGACACACACAACCAGAGGTTGTTTTTGTCACAGGAGAAAATCTTGAAGCTTTAGGACAAGATACGTTGCTTCCTCTCTCGTCCGTGTGTGTCGATACACTCGGTGATGCAAGTACTAGGCCTCATGGTGTCTGCTTTCGACATAGTGGAGAACGCTCAATTTCATTCACGCCCTCTGCAGAAACTGATTCTTGCCAAGTGGGACAGCCTGCCTCACCGGATCAGGTCTCAAATTATCTCCTTGTTTCCGGACGTCCGTCTGTCACTGACCTGGTGGCTGCAGGACCACCGATTGAGCAGGGGTCGTCCCTTCTGGATCTCCAACTGGGTCCTTCTGACGACGGATGCCCGTCTGAGGGGTTGGGGCAACACTCTCTTCAGGGTCGGTGGACCAGGGAGGAGTCTCTCCTCCCGATAAACATTCTGGAATTGCGGGTAGTGTTCAGTGCTCTGAAACTGTCCCAGCATCTGGTACTGAACAGACCTGTTCAAGTACAGTCAGACAATGCCACCACGGTGGCGTACATAAATCATCAAGGCGACACTCGAAGCCGCATGGCAATGATGTAAGTGTCAAAGATATCGCCAGTGTTCATTCCGGGTGTCCTCAACTGGGAAGTGGACTTGTTCAGTCATCAGGACGTACACGCCGGAGAGAGAAGCCTTCATCCAGGAGTATTTAAACTCCTAGTGGACAACTGGGGCCTACCAGATGTAGACCTGATGGTGTCTCGACACAATCACAAGGTTACGGTCTTCGGAGCAAGAACAAGGGATCCTCAAGCGGCATTCGTGGACGCACTGGCAATTCCATGGAACTTTCGGCTGCCGTACGTGTTCCCTCCGGTGTCACTCCTGCTCAGAGTAGTGAGGAAGTTCAAGCAAGAAGGAGGAATACTTCTAATAGCTCCAGCATGGCCCAGACGGCATTGGTTCTCAGACTTTTAAGGGTCTCTCGCTAGAGAGTCCGCTTCTGCTTCCGCAACGACCATACCTCCTCGTTCAGGGCTCTTGTGTTTACCAGGATTTGGCCCGGCTGACTTTGACGGCGTGGCTTTTGAAGCTTCCGTACTGAGGGACAAAGGATTTTCTGAGTCGGTCATTCAAACTATGTTGAAGGTCCGTAAGCCAGCTTCTGCTTGGATTTACCATAGGGTCTGGAATGCTTACTTTTGTTTGGTGCGCATCTAACAATCATGACGTTTACAGGTTTAGTACGGCCAAACTTTTGGCCTTCCTACAACAGGGCTTGGATTTGGGCCTTCGGCTGGCCTCCCTCAAGGTTCATATTTCTGCCTTGTCGATATGGTTTCAGAGAAAAATTGCCACTCTGCCTGATGTTCATACATTCATTTAGTGTGTTTTACGGATTCAACTTCCCTATGTCCCACCTGTGGGTCCTTGGGATTTGTCGGTGGTTCTGGAGGCTTTGCAAGAACCTCTTGAATCTGCGGACCATAAGTGGCTTTCCCTCAAAGGTCTTGTTCTTGCTGGCTATTGCCTCTGCTAGACGGGTATCATATTTGGGTGCATTGTCTTGTAGGTCCCCCTGTCTGATTTTTCACTGTGACCGGGCGGTTCTTTGGACGCACCCTGGTTATCTACCTAAGGTAGTGTCTTCTTTCCACCTTAACCAGGAGATTGTGGTTCCGGCCTTTGTCTCTCCGGATTTATCCTTCAAAGATGTGGTACAGGCTCTCCGTATCTATGTGAAGAGGACAGCCTCTGTTAGGAAGTCTGATTCTCTCTTTGTACTGTTTGATTTTCACAAACGTGGCTGGCCTTCTAACAAGCAGACCTCTTGGCCAGATGGATTAGAATGGTGATTGCACATGCTTATGTACTGGCTGGCCTTCCAGCTCCTGCTACCATCAAAGCCCATTCTACTTGGTCTGTTGGACCTTCTTGGGCGGCCCGCCGTGGTGCGACCCTTGAACAATTGTGCAAGACGGCTACGTGGTACTCCGTGAACACGTTCATAAGGTTCTATGCCTTTGATACTTCCGCCTCCCACACGCTTCCTTTGGACGCCAGGTTCTTGTGCCTGCTACAGTGCATCCCCTCCCTTAAGGAACTGCTTTAGGACATCCCCGATGTTATTCCCTGTGGAATACCAGTGTACCCCTCTGCAGAAAATGAGATTTATGGTAAGATTTATGGTAAGATCATTAGCCGCTAACGCTTCTCCTGTCGTGAGAGTGTGGTGTATGTGGCTACTAACCGTTGTCATCTCTTTTCCTGCTACTGCATTGGGCTGGTTAACTAAAAACTGAGCTCCTGTGCACGGAGGTGGGGTTATAGAGTAGACGGCGCTGAGCATCTTTGGAACAGTCAAAGTTTTTAGCCTGTTGGTGCCTTGGATCAAGATCCTACTCTACACCCCGATGTTTTTTCACTGTGGAATCCAGTGTACCTTGCAGAAAGAGATTTAACAAAGGTAAGTTCTTACCATAAATTTCCTTTTATCATTAGTCACTTCGTGGGACTATGGGGTGGGGGGGGGGATGGCCCAACCTCTTGAAGGGTTAATGTTCAAACCTCTTGAAGGGTTAATGGTCCCGTTCTCCGCTGACAGGACACTGAACTCCTGAGGGAACTATTCGCAAGCCCCACCATGGTGAGCGTACATTCCCACAGCACGCCGCCACCCCTAACAGGGCCAGAAGAGTGGAGAGTACTGAGCCGGCGTCCTGGCTAGCGGGGCGCCGCCCATTATGGCAGCATGAGGGTACGGAGACGCACGGCTTCTAAACAGGGCGGAATGCGTCTCCGGACACAGTACAGAACTGCGTCCCTGTACACTGTACACAGTACCCATACTGGCACCACAGCCTTAAAACGGTTCTCTCCATTTTAAGCACCAGATTCCTTAGCCAGTTTAACAAAAGCGGGAAGACTGCGCGCCATTGAAGGGGCAGGGCTTCACTTTGAGAGGATCCAGCAGCTCAGCAATGTCATTTTCTCTAACGTCCTAGTGGATGCTGGGGACTCCGTAAGAACCATGGGGAATAGACGGGCTCCGCAGGAGACAGGGCACTTTAAGAAAGAATTTGGATTCTGGTGTGTTCTGGCTCCTCCCTCTATGTCCCTCCTCCAGACCTCAGTTGGAATCTGTGCCCGGACGAGCTGGGTTCTACTTAGTGAGCTCTCCTGAGCTTGCTATAAGAAAGTATTTTGTTAGGTTTTTTATTTTCAGGGAGATCTGCTGGCAACAGACTCTCTGCTACGTGGGACTGAGGGGAGAGAAGCAGCCCTACTCACTGAAGATAGGTCCTGCTTCTTAGGCTACTGGACACCATTAGCTCCAGAGGGATCGTACACAGGATCGCACCCTTGGTCGTCCGATCCCAGAGCCGCGCCGCCGTCCCCCTCGCAGAGCCAGAAGACAGAAGCCGGTGACAGAAGCAAGAAGACTTCGAAATCGGCGGCAGAAGACTCCAGTCTTCATATGAGGTAGCGCACAGCACTGCAGCTGTGCGCCATTGCTCCCACACTAAACCCACATACTCCGGTCACTGTAGGGTGCAGGGCGCAGGGGGGGGGTGACCTGGGCAGCAATTAAAGACCTCTATGGCAAAAGTTTGCATAATATACAGTTGGGCACTGTATATATGTATGAGCCCCCGCCAAAGTTGTACATGAAAGCGGGACAGAAGCCCGCCGCCGAGGGGGCAGGGCTTCTTCCTCAGCACTCACCAGCGCCATATTTTTTCTCCACAGCACCGCTGAGAGGAAGCTCCCCAGGCTCTCCCCTGCAGTTACACGGTAGAAGAGGGTAAAAAGAGAGGGGGGGCACATAATTAGGCGCAAAAATCAATATAAACAGCAGCTACTAGGTTAACATTAAGTTACTGTGTTATTCCTGGGTTAATAGCGCTGGGGTGTGTGCTGGCATACTCTTTGTCTCTCCAAAGGGCCTTCTGGGGGAATTGTCTTCAGATGAGCATTCCCTGAGTGTGTGGTGTGTCGGTACGTGTGTGTCGACATGTCTGAGGTAAAAGGCTCCCCTAAGGAGGAGATGGAGCAAATATGTATGTGAGAGGGTGTCTCCGTTGACAACTCCGACACCTGTTTGGATATGTGTAATTAAGTGCTAAGGTGAATTTATTGCACAAAAGATTAGAGAACAGACAGGGAATCTACCCATGTCTGTCCCTATGTCGCAGAGACCTTTAGAGTCTCTCAATGCTCACTATCCAAAATAATAGACACTGATATCGACACGGAGTTTGACTCCAGTGTCGACTACGATAATGCAAAGTTACAGCCAAAATGGCAGAATAGTATTCAATATATGATTATTGTAATAAAATATGATTTGCATCTCACTAATGACTCATCTGTCCCTGACACAAGGGTACACATGTTTAAGGGGAAGAAAGCTGAGGTAAATTTCCCTCCTCTCAAGAGGAAAAAGAGCGGGAATCTCCAGACAAGAGACTGCAGTTTCCCCTAGGGTGTCACGTTTGCCCAAAAGGTAGCCCTGATGTAAAAGCTATTCTCAGGGATCCTGCAGATAGCGTGCACATTCTGGTACACTACTCAGACCGGCGATTGTGTCGGCATGGGTTTATAGCGCTGTGGCAGCGTGGACAGGTACCTTTATCAGCAGAGATTGAGACCCTAGTATGTATATATATATATATATATATTAAAGATGCTGTCTTAAGAGATATGTATATATAAAACATGCCCAAAGAGACATGAGTATACTGGGTCCTAGAGTCAAAGCTATGTCGATTTCTGCTTGACGTGTCCTGTAGAATATGCAATGGACCGATGATGCTGACTTAAGAAGCATATGGAAGGCTGAGGATTGTGTGGAGAAGGGTTCTCGGACCTGGTCTCCACAGCTATAGCTGGTAATTCTGATATTTTGCCTTATATTCCTGCACAGCCTAGGAAAGCACGACATTATCAACACGACATTATCAAATGCAGCCTTTCGAATAAAGAAACAAGAAAGTCCGAGGTGCGTCCTTTCTTGCCAGAGGCGGGGGCAGAGGAAAGAAGCTGCACAACACAGCTAGTTCCCAGGAACAGAAGTCCTCCCCGGCCTCTACAAAAATCCACCGCATGTCGCTGGGGCTCCACAGGCAGAGCTAGGCCCGGTGGGGGCACGCCTTCGTAAGTTCAGCCACAAGTGGGTTCACTCCCTGTTAGATCCCTGGGCAATAGATATTGTGCCTCTGGGATACGAGCTGGACTTTGAGAAGATGCCCTCTCACCGACGGCCCTGCCGGCTTCCCCCCCACGAGAGGGAAACAGTGTTAACTGCAATTCACAAATTGTATCTTCAACAGGTGGTGGTCAAGGTTCCCCTCCTTCAACAAGGAGGGCGTTATTATTCGACCATGTTGTAGTCCCGAAACCAGACGGCTCGGTCAGACCCATATTGAATTTAAAGTCCCTGAACATATACCTGAAAAGGTTCAAGTTCAAGATGGAATCGCTAAGAGCGGTCATTGCAAGCCTGAAAGGGGGAGATTTTATGGTGACTCAGGACATAAAGGATGCATACCTTCATGTCCCCATTTATCCACCTCATCAGGCGTACCTCAGAATTGCGGTACGGGATTGTCATTACCAATTTCAGACGTTGCCGTTTGGTCTCTCCACGGCCTTAAGAATATTCGCCAAGGTAATGGCGGGAATTATGGTGCTCCTGCGGAAGCAGGGTGTCACAATTATCCCGTACTTGGACGATCTCCTCATAAAAGCGAGATCAAGAGAGCAGTTGCTGAACAGCGTATCACTTTCTCTGAAAGTGTAACGGCAACACGGCTGGATTCTATATATTCCAAAGTCGCAGTTGGTTCCTACAGCTCATCTGCCTCTCCTAGGCATGATCCTAGACACAGACCAGAAACGGGTTTATCTCCCGATAGAGAGAGCTCTGGAGCTCGTGACACTGGTCAGGAATCTATTAAAACCAAAACAGGTGTCAGTGCATCACTGCACTCGAGTCCTGGGAAGGAGGGTGGCATCATACGAGGCCATTCCCTTCGGCAGGTTCCATGCGAGGACCTTCCAATGGGACTTACTGGACAAGTGGTCCGGATCACATCTTCAGATTAATCACCCTTTCCCCCAGGGCCAGGGTGTCTCTCCTGTGGTGGCTGCAGAGTGCTCACCTTCTCGAAGGTCGCAGATTCGGCATTCAGTACTGGGTCCTGGTGACCACGGATGCAAGCCACCGAGGGTGGGGGGCAGTCACACAGGGAAGAAATTTCCAAGGGCTGTGGTCAAGGCAGGAGACTTGCCTTCACATCAATATCCTGGAACTATGGGCCATATACAACGCCCTAAGTCAAGCAGAGACCCTTCTTCGCGACCAACCGGTTCTGATTCAGTCAGACAATATCACCGCAGTGGCTCATGTAAACCGCCAAGGCGGCACAAGGAGCAGGGTGGCGATGGTAAAAGCCACCAGAATTCTTCGCTGGGCGGAGAATCACGTAAGAGCACTGTCAGCAGTGTTCATTCCGGGAGTGGACAACTGGGAAGCAGACTTCCTCAGTAGGCACGACCTCCACCCGGGAGAGTGGGGACTTCATCAAGAAGTCTTCATGCAGATTGCAAGTCGGTGGGAACTGCCACAGGTGGACATGATGGCATCCCGCCTCAACAAAAAGCTGCAGAGATATTGCGCCAGGTCAAGAGACCCTCAGGCGATAGCTGTGGACGCACTGGTGACACCGTGGGTGTTCCCGTCTGTCTATGTATTTCCTCCTCTTCCTCTCATACCCAAGGTGCTGAGAATCATAAGGAAAAGAGGAGTGAGAACAATACTCTTTGTTCCGGATTGGCCAAGAAGGACTTGGTATCCAGATCTGCAAGATATGCTCACAGAGGACCCGTGGCCTCTGCCTCTAAGACAGGACTTGTGCAACAGGGGCCCTGTCTGTTCCTAGACTTACCGCGGCTGCGTTTGACGGCATGGCGGTTGAACGCCGGATCCTAGCAGAAAAAGGCATTCCGGATGAGGTCATTCCTACACTGATAGAGGCTAGGAAGGATGTGACGGCTCAACATTATCACCGTATATGGCGAAAACATGTTGCTTGGTGTGAGGCCAGGAATGCCCTTACGGAGGAATTCCAGCTGGGCCGTTTTCCTTCACTTCCTACAGTCGGGAGTGACTTTGGGCCTGAAATTGGGTACCATTAAGGTCCAGATTTCGGCCCTATCCATTTTCTTTCAAAAAGAACTGGCTTCTCTTCCTGAAGTTCAGACGTTGTAAAGGGAGTGCTGCATGTTCAGCCCCCTTTTGTGCCTCCAGTGGCACCTTGGGATCTTAACGTGGTGTTGAGTTTCCTGAAGTCACACTGGTTTGAGCCACTTCAAATCGTGGAGTTAAAATTTCTCACGTGGAAGGTGGTCATGCTATTATCCTTGGCTTCAGCTAGGCGTGTGTCAGAATTAGCGGCTTTGTCACATAAAAGCCCCTATCTGGTTTTTCCATATGGACAGGGCAGAATTTCGGACCCGTCCACAATTTCTGCCAAAAGTGTTGTCATCTTTTCATATGAAACAACCTATTGTGGTGCCTGTGGCTACTCGTGACTTGAGGATTCCGAGTTACTAGATGTGGTCAGGGCTTTGAAGGTTTATGTAGCCAGAACGGCTAGAGTCAGGAAAACTGAGTCGCTGTTTATCCTGTATGCACCCAACAAGCTGGGTGCTCCCGCTTCAAAGCAAACTATTGCTCGCTGGATCTGTAACACGATTCAGCAGGCTCATTCTGCGGCTGGATTGCCGCTTCCAAAATCAGTAAAAGTCCACTCCACAAGGAAGGTGGGCTCTTCTTGGGCGGCTGCCCGAGGGGTCTCGGCATTACAGCTTTGCCGAGCAGCTACTTGTTCAGGTTCGAACACTTTTGCAAAGTTTTACAAGTTTGATACCCTGGCTGAGGAGGACCTTGTGTTTGCTCATTCGGTGCTGCAGAGTCATCCGCACTCTCCCGCCCGTTTGGGAGCTTTGGTATAATCCCCATGGTCCTTACGGAGTCCCCAGCATCCACTAGGACGTTAGAGAAAATAAGATTTTACTTACCGGTAAATCTATTTCTTGTAGTCCGTAGTGGATGCTGGGCGCCCGTCCCAAGTGCGTACTTCTTCTGCAATGCTTGTATATAGTTATTGCTTAAATAAGGGTTATGTTTGGTTGCATCAGGGTTGATCTGATGCTCCGTTGTTGTTCATACTGTTAACTGGGTAAATTTATCACGAGTGATACAGTATGATTGGTGTGACTGATATAAGTCTTGCCCTGGATTCCAAAATCCTTTCCTTGTACTGTCAGCTCTTCCGGGCACAGTTTCTCTAACTGAGGTCTGGAGGAGGGACATAGAGGGAGGAGCCAGAACACACCAGAATCCAAATTCTTTCTTAAAGTGCCCTGTCTCCTGCGGAGCCCGTCTATTCCCCGTGGTCCTTACGGAGTCCCCAGCATCCACTACGGACTACGAGAAATAGATTTACAGGTAAGTAAAATCTTATTTTCTCTCTGCAGTGGACACAGACGCTGGCAGGACTTGGACGCGCAGCTCCTCCAGTGTGACTCCAGATTACCTTAGCAGTACCAGGGGGTCATAGCAGGAGGGGAGAGACTATTAGTGTACTATGTCCCCTATCAGGGTACTTAGTGTGCGACCCGGGTAAGCTTGGCATTAGCGGTAAGGGCGCGGTGGGAGCTGGCTCCAAACAACTCTGTCTCCTTGAAGGGCTCTTTGTGGGTTAATTGTGCTTATCCTTTCCTGTGTGTGTGTGTGTGTGTGTGTGTGTGTGTGTGTGTGTGTGTGTGCTGTCACATTTACATTATGTCAGGCAAAGAGTGTGTTTCTTGTACCGCAGAGTGTTCCTCTTCACCACGGGGCTCTCTTCTTGGTACTCAGGGTTCACAGGCTAGCGGGTCTGTACCGGAATGGGTTAATTCTCTTAAGGGAATGATCTCAACTCTTTCTACAAAATTGTCCCGCAATGAGAAAGAGACGCAATACTTAAAATAAACTGTGGATGAGTTTATGAACAGAGACTCAGTAGCCAAGACAGCGTCTCAATCCCCTCCCATTTGTCCGCAAAAGCGATCTCTGACAGGTCAGACATTGAGGAGGGGGAGGTGGACTTAGAGGGGGGGGGGGGGATGCAACTCTGTCACAGGGAATAGAGGCTATAAGAGATGTTATGCATGTTCCTGATGAGGTGTCAGAGGAGTGTGAGGAATCTTATTTTAATGTAAAAAATAAGTCCTCAGTCACTTTTCCTGCGTCAAAGGAATTAAATACCCTGTTTGAAGAACCATGGGTTAATACTGATAAGAAGTTTCAGATCCCTAAAAGGTTGCTCTCATCTTTTCCTTTTCCTCTGGAGGATAGGAAAAAATGGGAAAATCAACCCATAGTGGGAGCATCAGTCTCTAGGCTGTCTTGTAAAATTGTATTGCCTGTTCCTGGTGCAGTCTCCCTGAAAGACACGGCTGATCGTAAAATTGAGACTACATTCAAATCATTGTACACAGCTGCTGGGGTGGCCCAAAGACCCACTATTGCATGTGCTTTGACCACTAAAGCCATTGCTAAATGGTCAGGTAACCTAATTGAGGGGTTAGATTCCTTATCTAGGGGGGATGTTGTCTTACTCCTGCAGCATATACAGGACTCTGCGAACTTTATGGTGGAAGCATGCACCACCGCTGTGGCAGTGTCGGCACGCAGGGGCTTGTGTCTATGCCAGTGGATTGCTGATTCCAGGAAATTAATTAGACAAATAGGTCTCCACATCTACTGTGGGTAAGTCTACGTATTTTCGTTCCGCAGCCCCCTCAACCAAGAAGACTTATTCAGCTTCTAAGTTACAGTCCTTTCAGACGGCCAATATCAGGGGCAAATCCAGAGGTGCTTCTACGTCCTCCAACGGCATAAGAAGTAAACCACGCAAACCAGCAACAACAGGTACTCAAGAACAGGACCCCGCCTCCCTGCACACCTTGATTCTACTAACTGCACAGGTAGCAAGCTGCTGACTGAGCCATCTACATGTTGGCCCCCATCCCGGCTTCTTCATTTGCCGCCGGTGATTCTCACCAGCACGCCGCTGATAAACCTCATGCAGCAATCCGGTGACAGCACGTTCATCCCTCCGCTGCATTAATAAGCATTGGGCACTGCAGGAACATACGACCGAGGACGCTCGGTCGGGACCAGCCCTCGGAGAGGTATACAATCATTTATACAGCAGTATTCTCCATTGCCGCACTGAGATCTCTATTACGGCATCTAACATTTAGACACTTATTGAACAGCCGCTTACCGGATTGTGGACTTTTATATGGAGATGATATGGGACTTGTTTCCTCACTAATATCAAAAGTCATAACCTCCAGCTTATATATCTACAACATCAAGGTGATTTGCATCCAAACTTTGGCTTATAATAATTCCTTTATCAGTTGGATTATTGATTTTTAATGTGTTAAATTAAATGTTATTAATATAATAAATCATTTTATATTACCTACACGTCAGCTCTCATTTATATTGCCCTAACACATTGCGCAGCCATTTTTTTTCCTTTTTATATCTATTTTCAATTGAACACGCACACAGTGTTCTGTGACAGCGCAAGTGGAAGAGCAATTCTTATTACAATATCCACAAGTCTTGTTATTAGAATTTGAGGCGCTTTTTAGCAGTTCTTTGTCACTGTCTTTTCGACTCAAGAACAGAGCTCAGGCTCTGCTTTCTCAAAGACTTCAGCATGACGGTGGACCGCAATGCTTGGAAGGCTGTCAGGTGGGAGCACGCCTACAATTCTTCAGTCAAATCTGTTCAGATTCATGCCAGGATCCCTGGGTCATAAATCTTATTTCCCAGGGCTACAGACTGGAGTTCCAAGACCTCCCGCCTCACAGATTCTTCAAATCAGGCTTGACCGTTTCACAAGAGGCAAGTATAACTTTACAACATGCCATTCAAAAACTGGTACAGACTCGCGTCATTGTTCCAGTTCCACCTCATCAGCTAAATAAGGGGTACTATTCCAACTTGTTTGCAGAACCGAAACCGGACGGTTTGGTAAGACCAATTTTGAACCTCAAGTAGATGGAGTCTCTGAGAGCGGTGATCTCGGGTCTGGAGGAGGGGGAATTCCTAGTGTGTCTGGATATCAAGAATGCGTACCTTCACATTCCGATCTGGCTGCCTCATCAGGCTTACCTACGGTTTGCACTGCAGGACTGTCACTACCAGTTCCAGACCCTGCCATTTGGCCTCTCCACGGCACGAGGGTGTTCACCAAGGTGATGGCAGAGATGATGCTTTTACTCCGCAAATAGGGAGTGAACATAATTCTGTACCTGGACGATCTCCTAATAAAAGCACAGTCCAGTGAAAGGTTGCTGGACTGCATTTCTCTCTCAACCAAACTTCTCCAGGATCATGGGTGGATTGTGAACCTTCCGAAATCTCACCTAGAGCCAACACGGAGGCTCCCATTCCTGGGAATTAATACTGGATACGGAGTCGCAGAAGGTGTTCCTTCCTTTGGAAAAGGCATTAGTAATCCAGTCGATGGTTCGGGATGTTCTGAAGCCAACCCGGATATCGGTGCATCTATGCATTCGCCTTCAGGGGACAATGGTGGCCTCTTACGAGGCTCTTCAATACGGAAGGTTGCACGCAAGACCCTTCCAGCTTGATCTGTTGGACAAATGGTCCGGATCGCATCTTCACATGCACTAGAGGGATCCGTCTGTCGTCAAAAGCCAGGATCTCCCTTCTGTGGTTGCTACAGACTTCTCACCTCGTCGAGGGTTGGAGGTTCGGAATTCAGAACTGGATTCTGCTAATCCCAGACGCAAGCCTCCGAGGTTGGGGAGCATTCACTCAAGGGGTGCAGTTTCAAGGAAGATGGTCCAGTCAGAAAGTCGTCCTTCCAATCAACATTCTGGAACTCAGGGCCATATACAACGCCCTTCTGCAGGCCTCGCATCATCTTCAAGATCGGGCCATTCAGGTCCAGTTGGACAATGTGACAGCAGTAATGTACATAAACCGACAGGGCGGAACAAAAAGCACAGCAGGAATGTCAGAGGTGTCAAAAATTCTCCTCTGGGCAGAGAGAAATGCTGTGGTGTTGTCAGCGGTCTTCGTTCCGGGAGTAGACAACTGGTAAGCAGACTTCCTCAGCAGACACGACCTGCACCCAGGGGAGTGGGGCCTTCACCCGGAAGTGTTCAAGTGCTTGACAAGTTGATGGAGATATCCACAGATGGACATGATGGCCTTTCATCTCAACAAGAAGCTCAAGTGGTATTGTTCCAGGTCAAGAGACCCACTAGCGGTGGCGGTAAATGCCCTGACGGCTCTATGGGTCTATCAGATGGTGTACTTGTTTCCTCCGCTTCCTCTGATCCCAAGAATTCTAAAGAGAATAAAAAGGGAAAAGGTTCAAGCAATTCTAATTGCTCCAGACTGGCCAAGAAGGGCCTGGTACGTGGACCTTCTGGAGGTGCTCCTCGAAGATTCGTGGCCTCTACCTCTTCGCGAGAATCTTCTGCAAAAGGCCCGTTTGTCTGTCTGTCAGGACTTACCGTGGCTACGTTTGACAGCGCAGAACTTGAACGGCTGATTCTAGCCAGGGGAGGGAGCCCCTAACAAGGTTATCTTAACTATGATCCAAGCCAGGAAGTGGGTAATGCCTAAGCATTACTATCGTATTTGCAAGAAATGCGTCTCTTCGTGTGAGAGTTGAAAATTTTCTGCGGTGGAATTCCATCTAGGACGGTTCCTGCTTTTTCTACAAGCTGGAGTGGATGTGGGCTTACATCTGGGCTCCATAAATGTCCAGATTTCAGCCTTGTCCATTTTCTTTCAGAAACAATTGGCTTCTCTCCCTGAGGTCCAGACATTCTTGAAAGGTATTCTGCACATCCAACCTCCCTTTGTGCCTCCCACGGCACCTTGGGATTTCGTTGTGGTGCTGCATTTCCTCCAATCGGACTGGTTTGAACCGTTACAGAAGGTCGACGTAAAATATCTTAAGTGGATTACTGTCACACTGTTGGCCTTGGCTTCAGTAAGACGTGTGTCGGAGCTTGGGGCTTTATCTCACAAAAGTCCCTATTTAATTTTCCATGAGGACAGAGCTGAACTCAGAACTCGTCAGCAATTTCTTCCTAAGGTGGTGTCTGCGTTTCACATCAACCAACCTATTTTGGTTCCGGTTGTCACCGACACCTTTGCTACTTCAAAGTCTTTGGATGTTTTGAGGGCTTTGAAGGTGTATGTGAAAACAGCTCGTCACAGACAGACGGACTCGCTGTTTGTTCTTTATGATCCCAATAAGATTGGGTGTCCTGCTTCAAAGCAGACTATTGCACGCTGGATTAGACTTACTATCTAGCATGCTTATTCCACGGCAACTTTGCCATGTCCAAAATCTGTGCAGGCCCCCTCTACTAGGTCGGTGGCTTCTTCGTGGGCGGCTGCCCGGAGTGTCTCTGCTTTACATCTCTGCCTAGCAGCTACTTGGTCAAGTTCGAACACGTTTGCTAAGTTCTACAAGTTCGATACTTGGCCTCTGAGGACCTTCAGTTTGGTCAATCAGTTCTGCAGGAACCTCAGCACTCTCCCACCCGTTTTGGGTGCTTTGGTATATCCCCATGGTACTAAATGGACCCCAGTATCCTATAGGATGCAAGAGAAAATAGGATTTTAATTACCTACCGGTAAATCGTTTTCTCGTAGTCCGTAGAGGATGCTGGGCGTCCGCCCAGTGCTTCGTTCTTCCTGCACTGTTACTTGGTTAAGTAATGTTGGTTCAGCCGTTGCTGTTCCTGTTTCAAGTTTGGTTAGCTTGACTTTCCTCTTGTTGTTTGTGCTGGTTCGGAATCTCACCACTGTCCTTATCTATCCTTCTCTCAAAGTATGTCCGTCTCCTCGGGCACCGTTTTATAGACTGAGTCTGGTAGGAGCGGCATAACGGGAGGAGCCAGCCCACACTATCAAATTCTTATAGTGCCCATGGCTCCCAAGGGACCCGTCTATACCCCATGGTACTAAATGGACCCCAGTATCCTCTACGGACTACGGGAAAAGTATTTACCGGCAGGTAATTAAAATACTATTATCTTTCTAGTATGTACCCAGCTTTAGTGTGTATTTATCATTTCATATCACTGTGTGGGTGTTTTCATTATTTATTGTGATAAATTATTTAAATGTTTACAATTTTAATGCTTGTTTAAAGTTTGAATTCAATTGAATTTTTGGAATAATGTTATTTGTCTCATTCCTAACATTTTCATTTATTAACAGTTAATACTGTTTATAAAGTCAGGCCTTTCACAGGTAGTATGCTGATTATAATGTATGCTTAGTTATGCTATCTTTGTGTATAGCCATGTGACGTTTATGTAATTTTCTATTTTCATTTTAGGTTTGTTTTTTTTAACCTATGCATATCATTGGCCTACATCAGGCTTGTGTTTGATCCCTCCCCTTCTCATCCTCAGTGACGCCATCACCAGTGACAAAGGGAACGCATGTACCATAGACGTGTTTCCGCCTGATGACGAGGTGGTGCATAGATTTAGGCTTTTACCTCATGTCATCTTGGAAACTCTCCATATAGTGGAGGATGGCATGGGCGGCTTTTGTTGACATTCCTACAGCAATCCCACCTTGAACATTTTTATTGCCAGCGTTAAGCTTCTGCACTATAGAACCTTTTGAAACCGCAGTGGCTGCTGGAATTTCAAAGTTAGGCTTCAGCAAGTTCCCCAAGCGTGTTGAAAGGGCATTCCTGGTGCGCCTCAGCCAACCTGTACACGTGCCTTTGAATGAGGAGTCCCTAGGCCTGGCAAAGCAGCAGTTTGGAGAGATCGCATGCTTTCCACATGTTATAGGGACTGCAGACTGCACCCAAATATCCCTAGTACCACCAACGAGGAATGAGCATACCTATCATCATCTGGCAAAGATTTGTGGTTGCTGGGTAAATATATTTGTACTTGTGGTTTTTGTTTTGTATGCTTGTATAATGTGATGTTTCTTAATTTCAGGAGATAGCTCGCCCATTGTTACTCACTTATTGCAACCCAACACAGAGGAAGAGTTTTTCCTACAATGTCCCTCATACGGCCACCTGACAGGTCTTTGAACTGGCCTTTGGATTCTTGAAGACCTGCTGCAGGTGTTGGAGCGGGCTAGGGGAGCCCTGATGTAGGCGCTGGATATTATTTGTAATAATCACTACTACTTGCCATAAGGAGCAGGTACTTATGTACAGTATTTAAAACATCTTTAATAGTGCCCAATTCACTGTGTTTCACACGCGTCTGTAGAAGCCAATCCATAGCAAAGTATTCCAGGAGCTCCATGTTTTCACAGAAGAGATACCAGGCTGGGGCACTGTAAAGGCATGCATGAATCTTAACTGCTTCATGGCTACTTATTTAGAGTGTCCTTGAATGCAGACATGTGTTGTTTGTGACAGTTAACATTAAATATATTTTCTCTGTAATTGATGTTGGCGCAATGCTAACAGATCTTTCTTTTGCTGTCTTCAGAGGTAACAGACGTACTGAGACTGAGGAGAGCTGTGCCGAGGAAGAGGTGGCCGAGGCTCCATACCAATGTCACACCCCATCACCTGCCCGGGCCTTTTCGCTTACCCTTGCACCATCCCCTGATAGGACCTTTTCCCTTGCCCAGCCGCAATCCCCTGGCCATATCCTTGCCCTTTCCATCCCCCCCCCCCCCCCCCGCTTCCTGTCAATTTCCCCTGCACACCACTCCCTAAGCCAGTGTAGCTAAAAAGGGGTAATGAGTGGTGCTGGCAAGTGGAGGTAAATAAAATGTGCCGCTTAACTTGCATCTATTGTTTATACGTGTTTACATCGATAGAGCAGAATATAGGCTTGATGGCTTGTGCTTTTTTCAACATTTTTCAAAAACACAGCTTATCATAATGACATGTATATAGCAACATGTTTTTTAGTTGTGTGACAAGAACACTGGAATAGTGTTTGAGGGCAGGTATGTTTGTCCCAGGTTCTTGTCTTACCTGTATTAGAAAAATTAAAACTACTAGGAAAATATTTTGTTTTGTCAGAACCTTTTCAGTTTATTGGAAAAGCTGGATAAGGGCCCTGAAAGAAAGATAGGGCAAGTTCCAGACGTTGGGCCCAGTTCGGGTCTTTGGCCTCACAGAGGGCTAATCAGGGTTTCAGCTGTGTAAGTGGGTTATAGGGCTGCTAGACTGATTAATGTGTGCAGACTGCCTGGGAAGACTGCAGGATCTCTGTGAGAGAAATACGCTGCCTTACACAAGTGAGCCATACAGTGTTGACTGGAAAACTCTGTGTTTTTTGTTTAGAGACAGTTAGGAACGTCTTGTGTTTAGTTAGTGCCGGACAGGCAAGGTATTTTCTTTTGATGTTTGTTTTGTTTTCTGTTTAATAAAACTGGTTGTGGCCAGTTGCACCCTAAAAACTGGACTTGTGTGACTTCTAAGCTGCTGCCTGCTGCCATCTACCCCAAGAAATGGGGTCCGGTTCCCCTACAGTGTTACAGTTGTTTACAAAAAGCAATAAGCAACAATCTGTTCATAATATTTTAGTGTGTATATACAACATACAGTGACATTGCATGTTATGTGTGTAATTAAAACGTGTGAAATGTGACATGTATTTAAATTGACACAAATGAAAGAATAAGTATGGTTTAAGTAAAAAAATAAATTTTTTTTTATAGGTGTTGATGTTCTTCGGAGGCACCACATTCATGAAGTCCTGGCAAGGGAGCGGGTTCGAATTGATGAAAATACTAAAAAACAAGAGTTTATGGGGTATATGCAATTGCGGTCGAATTGCCGCAAATGTCGAAAAACGGCATTTTCGACACAAAAAAAATATTTGACAATGCAATACAGTACTTTTCGACAAAAAAACGGACTTTTCAGATTCGACTTTTTAAAATTCGACAGTTGTCAAATTCGACATGTCTGCAATGGTAAAAATGCGGCTTTTCGACAAAAGTATATTCAATTGAAGAATGTCGATTCGACAACAGTGCTTTTCGACAGTAATTTCGTCAATTTCATTCCGCCTCACTTTGCTGGCGGAATCTAATAAAAAAATTTAAAAACATGGGGTTTTTTTTGGTGTTTTTTTTTTATTGCTAATAGCATATCTATTTATATTAGAAGGGATTAGGTACTTGGTTTGTCTATTAGGAGATACAACTATTATTTATATATTTTTTAAAATTATATATTTTTTTTAACTGACTAAAATAGAGAGAGCATGGTTTTCAGTGGGAAGGGGTGGGAATGGGTTAAAATCCAGAAAAAAAAAATGCGTGGGGTCCCCCCTCCTAAGCATAACCAGCCTCGGGCTCTTTGAGCCGGTCCTGGTTGTAAAAATACGGAGAAAAAAATTACAGGGGATCCCCCGTATTTTTAGAACCAGCACCGGGCTCTGCGTCCAGTCCTGGTGCAAAAAATACGGGGGACAAAAGACGTAGGGGTCCACTGTATTTTTTAACACCAGCACCGGGCTCCACTAGTCAGAGAGATAATGCCACAGCCGGGGGACACTTTTATATCGGTCCCTGCGGTCCTGGCATTAAATCACTTACTAGTCACCCCTGGCCGGGGTACCCTGGAGGAGTGGGGACCCCTTAAATCAAGGGGTCCCCCCCCCCCCCTCCAGCCACCCAAGGGCCAGGGGTGAAGCCCGAGGCTGTCTCCCCCCCCATCCATGGGCTGCAGATGGGGGGTTGATAGCCTTGTGACAAATAAAAGAATATTGTTTTTTGCAGCAGAACTACAAGTCCCAGCAAGCCTCCCCGCAAGCTGGTACTTGGAGAACCACAAGTACCAGCAAGCGGGGGTAAAACGGGCCCGCTGGTACCTGTAGTTCTTCTGCAAAAAAATACCCAAATAAAAAAAAGGACACGCACAACGTGAAAATGAAACTTTATTACATACATGCCGACACACACATACTTACCTATGTTCACACGCCGACTCTGTCCACGTCTCCAAGTAGAATCCGGGGTACCTGAAAATAAGATTATACTCACCTAAATCCAGTGTGTCCTGTTCTTTTTTTGTAATCCGCGTACTTGGCAAAAAAACAAACCGCATACCCGATCCACGCACTCAAAGGGGTCCCATGTTTACACATGGGACCCCTTTCCCCGAATGCTGAGACCCCCCCGTGACTCCTGTCACAGAGGGTCCCTTCAGCCAATCAGGGAGCGCCACGTCGTGGCACTCTCCTGATTGGCTATGCGCGTCTGAGCTGACAGACAGCGCATCGCACAGCCGCTCCATTATCTTCAATGGTGGGAACTTTGCGGTGAGGTCACTCGCGGTCAGCATACACGCCGGGGAGTGGAGCCTCCATGCAGAGGTCTTTTAACTTCTCGTTTACAAATGGGGCCTTCCAGATGTGGACCTGATGGCGTCTCGACACAATCACAAGGTTCCGGTCTTCGGAGCAAGGACAAGAGATCCTCAAGCAGCGTTCGTGGACGCTCTGGCAATTCCATGGCACTTTCGGCTGCCGTACGTGTTCCCTCCGGTGTCACTCCTGCCCAATCCTACTTCTGATCGCTCCAGCGTGGCCCAGACGGCACCGGTTCTCCGATCTACAGGGCCTCTCGCTAGATCGTCCCCTTCTACTTCCACAACGACCAGACCTCCTCATTCAGGGCCCTTGTGTTTACCAGGACTTGGCCCATCTGGCTTTGACGGCTTGGCTCTTGAAGCTTCCATCTTGAGGGCCAAGGGTTTTTCTGAGGCGGTCGTTCAAACTATGTTGAAGGCCCGTAAGCCAGCTTCTGCTCGGATTTACCATAGGGTCTGGAAATCTTACTTTACTTGGTGCGCGTCTCATAATCATGACTGTTTCAAGTTTAGTACGGCCAAACCGTTGGCATTCCTACAGCAGGGCCTGGACTTAGGCCTTCGTCTGGCCTCCCTCAAGGTTCACATTTCTGCCTTGTCTGTTTGGTTTCAAAGAAA
Source organism: Pseudophryne corroboree (assembly GCF_028390025.1). Taxonomy (NCBI): domain Eukaryota; kingdom Metazoa; phylum Chordata; class Amphibia; order Anura; family Myobatrachidae; genus Pseudophryne; species Pseudophryne corroboree. Next base: position 229,329,242 of record NC_086450.1, read on the forward strand.
GATTGCTGCCCTACCTGATGTTCATACCTTTCAGGGCGTGTTGCGGATTCAGCCTCCTTATGTACCACCTGTGGCCCCTTGGGATCTGTCGGTGGTTCTGGAGGCCTTGCAAGAGTCTCCGTTTGAACCTCTTGTGTCTGCAGACCTTAAGTGGCTTTCCCTTAAGGTTTTGTTTTTGCTGGCTATCGCTTCAGCTAGAAGGGTCTCAGACTTGGGTGCCTTATCCTGTAAGTCCCCCTATCTGATGTTTCACTGTGACCGGGTGGTTCTTAGAACGCTTCCATGTTATTTATCCAAGGTGGTGTCTTCCTTCCACCTTAACCAGGAGGTTGTGGTTCCGGCCTTTAATTCTCCTGAGTTGTCATCTAAAGAGCAGTCTTTGGATGTGGTACGGGCTCTCTGTATCTATGTGAAGAAAACCTCCTCTATTCGGAAATCTGATTCTCTTTTTGTACTGTTTGGTTTTCACAAACGTGGCTGGCCTGCTAACAAGCAGACTTAGGCCAGATGGATTAGAATGGTGATTGCACATGCTTATGGCCTTCCAGTTCCTGCTACTATTAAAGCCCATTCTACTCGGTCTGTTGGACCTTCTTGGGCGGCCCGCCGTGGTGCGACCCTTGAACAATTGTGCAAGGCGGCTACGTGGTCCTCAGTGAACACGTTCATTAGGTTCTATGCCTTCGATACTTCCGCCTCCCAGGATGCTTCCTTTGGACGCTGGGTTCTTGTGCCCGCTACAGTGCGTCCCCTCCCATAAGGAACTGCTTTAGGACATCCCCGATGTTAATCCTTGTGGTGCCCATTGTACCCCGCAGCAGAAAACGAGATTTATGGTAATAACTTACCGTTGTTAAATCTCTTTCTGCAAGGTACACTGGGCTCCACAAGGCGCCCACCCTGACGCACTTGGCTTCTTTGGGTTGGTATGGCATTAGCCGCTGACACCCCCTCCTGTAGTAAGTCTGTGGTGTATGTGGCTATTCACGATTGTCGTCTGTAGTACCTGCTACTGCATTGGACTGGTTAACGAAACTGAGCTCCTGTGCATGGAGGTGGGGTTATAGAGGAGGCGGTGCTGTGCATCTTGGGAACAGTCAAAGCTTTGAGCCTGTTGGTGCCTCGGATCAAGATCCTTCTCTACACTCCGATGTTATTCCTTGTGGAGCCCAGTGTACCTCGCAGAAAGAGATTTATCAACGGTAAGTTCTTACCAGAAATCTCGTTTTTTCTGTACCTTTCCCCAGATTTGTGCCTCGAGACAATCCGGTCTCTGAGGTCTACAGACAATTCCTTTGACTTCATGATTGGTTTGTGCTCAGACATGCACTGTCTAGTGTGGGACAGGTATGTGCCTTTCCAAATCATGTCCAATCAACTGAATTTACCGTTGGACTCCAATTAAGCTGTAGGAACATCTCAAGGATGATCACCATGATCAATTTTGAGCTTAGTGGTAAAGGCTGTGAATACTTATGTACATGTGATTTCTTAGTTTTGTATTTTAAATACATTTGCAAAAATCACCAAAAAAAAACTTTTTTCATGTTGTCATTATGGGGTATTATGTGTAGAATTTTGAGGGGGGAAAAAATTAATTTATTCCATTTTTTAATAAGGCTGTAACATAACAAAATGTGGAAAAAATGAAGCGCTGTGAATACTTTCCGGATGAACTGTATATCCTTGCTGCAGTCATGTTAAACAGCCCTTCTATAGTCACGCTTATTCATGAGCGAGTTTACTAATGCTGGGTGTGTGTTTGTGCATTTTCCCCCTGAAATAAAAATATAATTAAATTGTGCTTAGATGTCATTTTTGGGTTCAGTTATGTGGTGTTCCAATTGTCCACATATTTTAAGGTTGGCAGCGACCAGTTCTGGTTTTACCTATCACCTTGACCATAAAAAATTTGATTTGGTGCTAGACCACCAACCTGTGGTACCCCTGCAAGTGCTTCATGGCGCACCTGTAGCACATCATCTGTGAAAATATATCTTAAATGTATATATACAGAATACATAAATGCATACAGTATTATAAAAAAAGATTATGGTAGATTATTTATTACATTATACTGTACATATAAAATGAAAAATATTTGGTGTTTAAAAAAAGAAAACAGCTTTTCAGTTTTGTAATATTCAATAATAAGGCTATGTATCGGCAGTTTGTAATAATGCATTCGACTTTACACTTGACACAATACAGTCTTTCTACACTTGGGTTAGTATTTTAAAGCCTTTATACAGAACTGGGTCAGGATGCTGGCCGAACGCTGAGTTTTTTTTTTTATAGGGGCAATCCCTTATAAGGCAAAACCATGCCTTGTGATTGCCACTTTAAAAAAAAAAAAAAAGTCTGAGTTTGGCTGGCATCCCACACAGTTGCCGAAGTCGGGTGGCATTACATCTGGCCCCCTGTATCCACTACTTAACCACTAGCCTGGCATGGTCGCATCAGATGCGACCATGCTGGCAAGTGCTCTATCTGACCTGGTTGCACAGGATGTACCAGTCAGAGAGTGTTAGCAGCGGCAGGGAAGAGAAACTTCCCTCCGCTGCTGCTGTCAGAGGGACCGGAAGGTCCCTCTGCCTCCCTTCACTCTCCCCTACTGATTGCCGTGCTGCCGATCACTGCTGATCGGTCCGCATGAGAGGATCCCACCCTCCAGCGGTTGCAGACAATGGCAGCCGCTGGGGAGTGTAAATTAACCCTCCCAAGCCACACCCAGACCCCACCTGTATACCTGGAGGCTGTCCCGGTTTTCAAAATGAAAGCCGCAATGTTCCGATGGTCGCGATTTTCCAGATCGATGTTTGGGGACAAATATTACCAAAAAAAAAAAAAAAAATTTATATATATATATATATATATATATATATATATTAGTGGTGGGCAACGATTAAAATTTCTAATCGCGATTAATCGCATGATTTTCTCAGATTAATCGCGATTAATCGCATTGTTATGCGCAAGATTCAATAATGAATTCAAAAGTAGTGTATTGCGCTCCTGATTGGCTGCCAGTACTTGAGTTCCGATTGGCTCGCTGGCGGCCACCAATACACTTGAAATGGCCCTGGCACTGTCACGGTCTCCATGGCTGCCCGCAGCTAACTACTGTATGCACCAGCAGCTGGGAGGACGAAGAGAGCTGATTACAACTGCACAGTGCTAGGGGGGGTGATCGCCACAATCACCCTCCGCCAGGGCTGCCATCAGAAATTAAGGGGCCCGGGACTGACAAACGCTGCCCCATTCCCAGTGGTGCAAGTAGAAAAAATGTCTTACGGGTGTGGCCAGTGCAGGTATACATGCCCCCTAGTGCCAGATATGCCCCCAGTGCCAGGTACACATGCCCCCTAGTGCCAGATATGCCCCCAGTGCCAGGTACACAAGTCCACCCCAGTGCCAGATATGCTCCCAGTGCCAGGTATACATGCCCCCCCCCCCAGTGCCAGATATCTAAATTCTTAAGGGTACGCGTACCCACCCTTTCCCGCATACTTGCACCGCTGCATTCCTCCCCCCTGCATTCTACAAAACTTACATTTTGAGGGGACCCGGGAGGCAGCAGCAAAGATCGGGACAGGGCCAGCTGCCTGCGAACCGCCAGGCAGCCACGGCATGGAGGAACAGAGCTGCAACGCTATTATTACTACAGAGCCTGCCGTGAGCCAATCGGAGGTCATGGGCCGGCAGCCAATCAGGAGCTGCCAAATGGCAGCTCCTGATTGGCTGCCGGTCCGTGACCTCCGATTGGCTCACGGACGGCATTGTAGTTAGAATAGCGCCGCGGCTTAGCCTCTGTCCTTCCAAGGCAGCTGCCGGTGCGCAGCGTTAAAATAATTGTCGCCCATTAATTAGTTAATGCGTTAACGCGATATTAACACGTTAACTTGCCCAGCCCTAATATATATATAATATATATTTTTTTTACTAAAATAATTTGAGATAGGGTTAAATTCATGTTCTTCACCTAATTCACTCATAAAAAAAACCCAGACAATTTCGGAGCGGTTTTTGGCGAAATAAATAGTCAGTTAAGTGGTTAAGGTGTTGGGTACATGGTTTTCAAGGCAATGATTAGTCTTTTTAATATTTTAGTCAATTAAAAATTTAGAAGAGACTCTGTGGTTTGGCATGTGCTAGCATCGATGTATGCACAGACTCTTCTAAGCACTGGTCCTCGCGCATGCGCATTGATTTTTCTGCAGATGGGCGGTCGTACCTGGGCATCTGCCTTCCTTTTGGTGTACGCTGAATTTCATTTGCATGTTCGTATTCATGCAATATTGTATATGCCTGCTGTCACTATTACATGCATCTCTGAATCAGGTCCACTGTACGGTATTACAGCTGACACGTTGTGCAAAATATCAACATAAGAATGTGAACATGGACGTTATGTTGACAAGTACAATGTCAACAGTCTCATCGATATAACCCCAACTGCATTAATCCTAACCCTGAACCTGTAATGTCAGCATTGTGACTATTGACAGAATGACCACGTTGACATTGTGAATGTTGAGATTACCTAAAGGGTAAAAAAAAAGGGAGAGACTAGATGGGCCAAGTGGTTCTTACCTGCCGTTAAATTCTATGTATGTTTCTATGTATGTTTAATTACATGTTCACTGTCCACTTATCAACACTGTTGACATTCTGAATGTGACATAATGACTACATACCCTGTATTATAGCTTACTGTGTGTAGACACACTGTTGTATATTATACAGATTTTTCTCTGCTAAAATGTTTACAAGCTACCTTGAACTATCCCACTACAGAGGTCACATGGTCAAAAACAGTCACGCTGCGCTTGCATAACTGTGAAAGGCACAGTAACAGAGATTCTTCCTCCGTATTTAAGAGGCAGGCCATGGTGTGACCAGTGAGAAAATTGCAGAGGATATAAAAAGTGTGCAGATATGTAGTGTCTCACCCAGCATTGCTGGACACAAGTACAATATACAGTACCAGTAAAAAGTTTGGACACAATTTCTCATTCATTTGAATGAGTGTGTCAAAACTATTGACTGGTACTGTATAATATATATACATACATATATATATATATATATATATATATATATATATATATACACACATATATATATATATATATCTATATATCTATATATATATATATATATATATATATATATCTATATTATATGTCCCTCCAGGATATACTGCCCCCACCTGGTGGGTGGCAGCTAGAAAAAATATCTGGGGAGAACATTATTACAGTACAGCTGTGTTGTGTTCAGTCAACTATAATACAGTAGAGTTGTGTCACCACAGACAGTTCTGAGGATACAGTACAGCCACGTCCGCACATATTCAGCTATAACAAAGTAACATTGCATTTACACACAGCTATAATACAGTACAGTTAAGGCCACAAGGTCAGCTGTAATACCATACAGCGAGTCCAGTTATCTTTCATACAGTACAGTGTCCACACAGACCGCTATAACAGAATACAAATATGACAATCACAATCATCTTTTTTGGGGTGATTGAAACACTGATATGTTCTGGCAATGGGGCTAATTGGATAGCCCAGGTGAGGTAATTAGCCGTGGTAATTTTGTAGATAAAGTTTGTGTTCATTGAATCATCAAAAAGCAAAGGTGTCACTAAATCAGTTGTGTTCAAAAAAATTATTTATTTTGGAATATTCCATATTTTGGAATTTTAGATATGGGAAGACTCAACCTGTGTAGTGAATGGTGCATGTGTAACTGTGGCTGTACTGTATTATAGTGAACTATGTGAGGATGTACTGTGGACACTGCTATAATATTTTATAGCTGTGGACACAACTATATTTTAACTACAGGAGAAACCAATTATTAAACTTTCATCGTCCTCCTTAAGGGTTGCTATTGCAACCAGGGGATAGCTCCTAAGGAATGTGGTCTCAGCCTTGTTTTGTTTCCCCATTTAAATGTTCCTTCTAAAACAAGACAGGCAGTGATTGGCATGAATGTTTGTCTGAATCGTCAGTAGAAAATTGCTGGTTATTCTCCTAAATTTACTACTTCTGATGGCTGCAGCCTTATAAATGAGTCTTCTCCATTCCAGGCACATATCAGTGTTAGTGGAGACGATCAAAAAGGGACTCAATGATCCAGATTCAGAAGCGAGGATAATCGCACGCAAGTAAGTATCTGAAATCTCCGGTCTATAAATTTTAACCAGCACGAAGTTGCAGAATTGAAGACTTGGTTGTCTGTGAAACTGACAGTCATTTCGGGTTTTGCTTATACTAGAGAAATATACTCCTGCTTGCTACAAAATTGTTGTATAACAGTCAGTCATTGTGTGTTTGGGAAGTTTTATATCTGCTTTTGTTTTCAATATCTGGAGATATCAAATATATTTACACATAAAAATAGTGTTAGTCAAGAAATTATCTTATATGAAAGAACTTTCTAGTCTCATACTGTACACAAACCTTTCTAGAAATATGTTTGTTGCTGAGACTTTTACTTCTGCATGCATAACCCCATATCTTGCGTCTTATGGATGCTAGCCGGGGATGATATTTTGTAATGTTACTATATTAACACATGTCAGCTTCCTTTATTCCTAGTATATAACTTTTATATCAACCTGTACATCGTAACGTTTGTCTGTTTACACTCCATTTGGAATTAAACAGAAAATTGGAATTATCAAAACTGAAGAATTGTTTGCATATGTATAATCTCATTTTCGTAGGTGTTACTGGGGATTCCACGGTCATTTCAGTAGAGAAGCAGAACAATTATTCCACAGTCTGGAGTCCTCATATCAAAAAGCACTTCAATCCCATTTGAAAAACTCTGACAGCATCGTCTCCCTCCCTCAGTCAGACCGTTCCTCATCCAGTTCCCAGGAAAGCCTGAAGTGAGTCTAGGATCTCTAATGTGTGTTCCACAGTTACTGCTCTGGAATAGAGATTTCCTTTAATAGCACCGGAAATAATAACTGTATAAATATAACAATCATAATGATGGCTTGTGTGATAGTGATGTAAATATTGGTCCTTGTATGAGCTAAATAAGTGAAGCCCACTGGTAACACAACAATATTAGAATTAGGGAAATTTAGATCTCTTCATTGTATTGAACGTTCTTGTATCTTCTGATGAGCAATGTTACTAGTCCTTGTGCTGTGTGAGTATGTGCCTTACCTGTATTTGATGTAAGACTTTCAGAATCCTGTGCGATTGTTCTGTGTATCTGACTGTAGTGATTTCCGTAGTCTAGTTTCAGTGGGCACTGATCAATGTAAATTGTCTTCTGTGATCAATTAATGTTTGTCTTTCTCCCAGCCGCACACTATCAGCCAAAAGAAGCCCCCCTGGCAGTTCTGCGTCCAGAGGTGAGTGTTTAACATAATACCTAGTGTGCAGCATCTGTACTAAAAGAAAAACCATTGCTCTGACGTTTGATTTTGTTCCATTCATACAGTTTCCACAGTAAAGTCTGCAGCTCTCCCTGGTTCTCTGCAACGGTCCCGCAGTGACATTGATGTGAATGCAGCAGCCAGCTCCAAGTCCAAAGTGGCATCTTCTAACACATCCGCGCCTTTCAGTTCGGCTGCTGCTTTGCCACCTGGGTCTTATGCATCCTTAGGTGAGGAGAAACCCACTACATGCGTCCCATTTTCACAGCAGCTCAGTCACATATGCACTCCATGTAGGCCTGTGCACCATACACTGCATTTCTGCAGATTGGAGTTGGCTCACTACACTTGGAGAGATCATACCGTGCTTAATTCTTCTGCACACTGTGATTTTCCTTTTCCTCAAACTATTCCCTATAATTGAGTTTAGTATCCTAGGAACAGACATTGGGTACATTTCCAGGCTTTATTGGTACACAAACTCCATAGGGAATGCAGTACATTTAAGAATAGGTTCCTGACTCTCAGGGGTTAATCATCACTTACTAACTTTTTGAAATTGCTGATTTAGTTCTTTCACTAATTCTCCCCACTGTCTCCTCTCCCTATTTTTATTTCTATGTTTAATTTGCCTAAAGATGGTCCCACTGCTAAATCTGAGGGTAAGCTGATTGTGTGACAGAGGTCTGTCCAACCAGGGTTTCTCTCTCTGGTATTCATCTGTGCTTCCTGGTGCTCTGCATGCTGCGTAACGTGTCTGTGTACTGTGCATTCACTTCTGCTGGCTGCCTGGTAGCAGCTTTCATCTAGCGCACAGGATACATTCCTGTTACATCATTATACATGGATTATTCATGTAGCCATCTATTGTGGGTCCCTCCTTCTGTGAAACCCCCCTTCCTTTCACAGTTAGACAGTCGTCAGTGCACTTTTGTTGTACGTCTCCACCTCTCTAATACATATTGTAAGAGCTGCGGCGATATGAGAGTGACACATTTGGGTTTTGTCACTTCGGGGATTTTCCTGCTGTCTGCAGTTACCTTTAAACATCCTTACGTGCTGGATAAATGAAATGTTAAGTATAAAGACAATGCTCTATAAAGAAGAGAGAAGGTTCTGGGCCAGCACTGCTGATAAGACTCATGAAAAGTTCTATAGCATGGAACCTTCAGTCTAAATCCTCTTTATTTCTGTCAGTTCCTTCTTTCTAATAATGCTTGTGACAAGATTAAAGATGGATGTTTTCACTATATAGCATTGCCTTTGTTTTAGTCGGCTCTGTTTCTTTTTCCCAAATGGTTTTATTTCTCAAATATATGTTTTTAGACGACAAGCTGTCATAGAGCTGTGCTTATCTATGGAGAAGCAGAAGGAAGTGTAGCCCTGACGTAAAAGGTTCCCTCCACAAGTACATTCAGTATTTTCTTTCAGCTTATTATACAAGTTAAGGCAACACGATTGCGGAGAGAGAGTATCCCTGTAAATATCCTCAGCACCCCCATAAAATATGCTACAGGGAGTGAGTACAGTTTGTCCTTAAAATAATAATGTTGACTTGATTGTAGTTGATTATAAAATTAAAGAAGTGAGAACAATGTTCAGAAGACTATGATGGTTTATATGAATCCCCTTTGTACGTCCCTTTCTGTACACAGCTCTACACACTTTCACATACACAGAATACACACAATACAATGCACACACACAGCTCAAATAATGTATGAGGATATATATTATATAGAAAGTTACTTAACAAAGAACTATACTCCAAGGTTGAGGTGGACACTCCAGGTATAGAAGTAAAATTACTGATCATTACTTGGATGGGAGGGAACCTTTTATCTGTGCGTGCAAAGGTGACCGGATGGGGGTTCTGCTTGAGAATAGATGTGGTGCTTGAAAAGCCTGAAATAATGCAATTTTTTCACCCATTAGTTATAAGACCCTTTTGTAAATCTTTAGGTTCTACAATGTTAAGGGTCATGATTTTGATGTTATGTATAGACAATGTGCCCATAATTTAAAGTTTTGAAATTTAGAACCATCTATAGAATGCCTCCAAATTTATTAAGTATAAAAATAATTTTAAAATCTGGCAACAGGGGAATATGTGGCGCTCTACATGGTAAAATGCATGAAAAGGTTCCAACAAATGAATTATTAAGAAAAACATGAAATTAAAATTACATTTCACATTTTTATTTTTTCTCTGTATAAAAACTGAAAATGAAACTGAACTGACCTGAAATTAAATTTCAAAATGAAAACAAGTGCGCACTTAGATTTATGCGCAGTTTCTACTCTCTAGTGCAGGGGCACACTTTTTATTTTATTTTTTTATTTCAATCCCCAGGATTTTACAGACAGCTCTGAATTGGGAAACTTTAATTCTGGGTACATTGTGCTCAAAAACTTCAGAATATTTACTGTATAAGGATAGAATCGATGGATTTCTTTAAGTACTTTCCTGTAGCACTTGTATAGTGTATAATTAGAATCTTGTTTCATTAAGAATTGTGTTTGATCACTTATTTAGATCTTGTGTGCTTCATATGGGCTGTTGTGACCGTAATGCTGGTGATTTGGGATAAATTCCATTTTTCTGTTCTGTGGCATGTGTTAGTAATGTACAGTTCACATATGAAACTCTGACAATGATTTTAAATATGTATCTTTCGAAAGAACAGGAAATAGATGTTTGTATCGTGATTTTAGGTCCTTTATACCTGAGATTTTGATTCTATTAGATTGACTTATTGTACACTCTGAAAGATTAGAATATACATATTGCATGCTGATAAAGCAGTTGCGCCGTCTGTAGTTGCAGATTTCAGCTTCTTTCTATGTAGCCCAATTTCAGTAGTTTGTTTACGGTTTGTGTTTACATCATATAAATGTATAAAAATATGTGAGTAATGATACCCTTGTGCAAATTAAATAATATATTTGAATCACCTGTGAAATACCACAGATGACACGATCTAGTGTCAATGGCATCTCCATTTTCTCTGACGTCCTAAGTGGATGCTGGGGACTCCGTCAGGACCATGGGGAATAGCGGCTCCGCAGGAGACAGGGCACAAAATTAAAAGTTTGACCACTAGGTGGTGTGCACTGGCTCCTCCCCCTATGACCCTCCTCCAAGCCTCAGTTAGGTTTTTGTGCCCGGCCGAGAAGGGTGCAATCTAGGTGGCTCTCCTAAAGAGCTGCTTAGAATAAAAGTTTGTTAGGTTTTTTATTTTCAGTGAGTCCTGCTGGCAACAGGCTCACTGCAACGCGGGACTAAGGGGAGAAGAAGCGAACTCACCTGCGTGCAGGATGGATTGGCTTCTTAGGCTACTGGACACTAGCTCCAGAGGGACGATAACAGGTACAGCCTGGATGGGTCACCGGAGCCGCGCCGCCGGCCCCCTTACAGATGCTGAAGAGAGAAGAGGTCCAGAAATCGGCGGCTGAAGACTTCCCAGTCTTCTTAAGGTAGCGCACAGCACTGCAGCTGTGCGCCATTGCTCTCAGCACACTTCACACCGCGGTCACTGAGGGTGCAGGGCGCTGGGGGGGGGGGAGCCCTGGGCAGCAATGTAATTACCTTTACTGGCTAAAAATACATCACATATAGCCCCTGGGCTATATGGATGTATTTAACCCCTGCCAGGATTACAGAAAAAACCGGGAGAAGAGCCCGCCGTGAAGGGGGCGGGGCCTATCTCCTCAGCACACAGCACCATTTTTCCCACACAGATCCGCTGGTGGGAAGGCTCCCAGGCTCTCCCCTGCACTGCACTACAGAAACAGGGTTAAAACAGAGAGGGGGGGCATTTTTTGGCGATATTATTATATATTAAGCTGCTATAAGGGAAAACACTTACTATAAGGTTGTCCCTGTATAATTATAGCGCTTTGGTGTGTGCTGGCAAACTCTCCCTCTGTCTCCCCAAAGGGCTAGTGGGGTCCTGTCCTCTATCAGAGCATTCCCTGTGTGTCGGTACGTGTGTGTCGACAGGTATGAGGACGATGTTGGTGTGGAGGCGGAGCAATTGCCTGTAATGGGATGTCACCCCCTAGGGAGTCGACACCGGAATGGATGGCTTTATTTATGGAATTACGTGATAGTGTCAACACGCTACAAGGTCGGTTGACGATATGAGATGGCCGGCAAACCAATTAGTACCTGTCCAGGCGTCTCAAACACCGTCAGGGGCTTTAAAACGCCCATTACCTCAGTCGGTCGACAGACACGGACACTGACTCCAGTGTCGACGGTGAAGAAACAAACGTATTTTCCAGTAGGGCCACACGTTACATAATCACGGCAATGAAGGAGGCGTTACATATTTCTGATACTACAAGTACCACAAAAATGGGTATTATGTGGGGTGTAAAAAAACTACCTGTAGTTTTTCCTGAATCAGATGAATTGATTGAAGTGTGTGATGAAGCGTGGGTTACCCCCGATAGGAAGTTGCTAATTTCAGAGAAGTTATTGGCATTATACCCTTTCCCGCCAGAGGTTAGGGCGCGCTGGGAAACACCCTCTAGGGTAGATAAGGCGCTCACACGCTTATCAAAACAAGTGGCGTTACCGTCTCCTGATACGGCCGCCCTCAAAGATCCAGCTGATAGGAGGCTGGAAAATACTCCAAAAAGTATATACACACATACTGATGTTATACTGCGACCAGCAATCGCCCCAGCATGGATGTGCAGTGCTGGGGGGGTTTGGTCGGAATCTCTGACTGGAAATATTGATACCCTGAATAGCGACAATATTTTATTGACTATAGAGCATTTAAAGGATGCATTTTCTTTATATGCGAGATGCACAGAGGGATATTTGCACTCTGGCATCAAGGGTAAGTGCGCTGTCCATTTCTGCCAGAAGAAGTTTATGGACGCGACAGTGGTCAGGTGATGCGGATTCCAAGCGGCATATGGAAGTTTGCCGTATAAAGGGAAGGAATTATTTGGGGTCGGTCTATCGGACTTGGTGGCCACGGCAACAGCCGGAAAATCCACCTTTTTTACCTCAGGTCACCTCCCAACAGAAAAAGACACCATCTTTTCAGCCTCAGTCCTTTCGTTCTCGTAAGAACAAGCGGGCAAAAGGCCATTCATATCTGCCTGAGGCAAAGGAAAGGGTAAGAGACTGCAGCAAGCAGCTCTTTCCCAGGAGCAGAAGCACTCCCCCGCTTCTGAAAAGTCTTCAGCATGTCGCTGGGGCCTTACAAGCGGACTCAGGTCCGGTGGGGGGGGTCGTCTCAAGAATTTCAGCGCGCAGTGGGCTCACTCGCAAGTCGACCCCTGGATCCTGCAGGTAGTATCACAGGGGTACAGATTGGAATTCGAGACGTCTCTTCCTCGCAGATTCCTGAAGTCTGCTTTACCAACATCTCCCTCCGACAGGGAGACGGTGTTGGAAGCTATTCACAAGCTGTATTCCCAGCAAGTAATAGTCAAGGTACCCCTACTACAACAAGGAAAGGGGTATTATTCCACGCTGTTTGTGGTACCGAAGCCGGACGGCTCGGTGAGACCTATTCTAAGTCTGAAATCTTTTGAACACTTACATACAAAGGTTCAAGTTCAAGATGAAATCACTCAGAGCAGTGATAGCGAATCTGGAAGAAGGGGACTTTATGGTGTCCTTGGACATCAAGGATGCTTACCTCCATGTCCCAATTTGCCCTTCAAACCAAGGGTACCTCAGGTTCGTGGTACAAAACTGTCACTATCAGTTTCAGACGTTGCCGTTTGGATTGTCCACGGCACCCCGGGTCTTTACCAAGGTAATGGCCGAAATGATGATTCTTCTTCGAAGAAAAGGCGTATTAATTATCCCTTACTTGGACGATCTCCTGATAAGGGCAAGATCCAGAGAACAGTTAGAGGCCGGTGTAGCACTAACCCAAGTAGTGCTGCAACAGCACGGGTGGATTCTAAATTTTCCAAAATCCCAGCTGAGCCCGACGACACGTCTGCTGTTCCTAGGGATGATTCTGGACACAGTTCAGAAAAAGGTTTTTCTCCCGGAGGAGAAAGCCAGGGAGTTATCCGAGCTAGTCAGGAACCTCCTAAAACCAGGAAAAGTGTCAGTGCATCAATGCACAAGAGTCCTGGGTAAATGGTGGCTTCTTACGAAGCGATTCCATTCGGCAGATTCCACGCAAGAACCTTTCAGTGGGATCTGCTGGACAAATGGTCCGGATCGCATCTTCAGATGCATCAGCGGATAGCCCCGTCTCCAAGGACAAGGGGGTCTCTTCTGTGGTGGTTGCAGAGTGCTCACCTTTTTGGAGGGCCGCAGATTCGGCATTCAGGACTGGGTCCTGGTGACCACGAATGCCAGCCTGAGAGGCTGGGGAGCAGTCACACAGGGAAGAAATTTCCAGGGAGTGTGGTCAAGCCTGGAGAGTTCACTTCACATAAATATACTGGAGCTAAGGGCAATTTACAATGCTCTAAGCCTGGCAAGACCTCTGCTTCAGGGTCAGCCGGTGTTGATCCAGTAGGGCAACACCACGGCAGTCGCCCACGTAAACAGACAGGGCGACACAAGAAGCAGGAGGGCAATGGCAGAAGCTGCAAGGATTTTTCACTGGGCAGAAAATCATGTGATAGCACTGTCAGCAGTGTTCATTCCGGGAGTGGACAACTGGGAAGCAGACTTCCTCAGCAGACACGATCACCACCCGGGAGAGTGGGGACTTCATCCAGAAGTCTTCCACATGATTGTGAACCGTTGGGAAAAACCAAAGGTGGACATGATGGCGTCCCGCCTCAACAAAAAACTGGACAGGTATTGCGCCAGGTCAAGAGACCCTCAGGCAATAGCTGTGGACGCGTTGGTAACACCATGGGTGTACCAGTCAATGTATGTGTTCCCCCCCCTCTGCCTCTCATACCCAAGGTACTGAGAATTATAAGGCGAAGGGGAGTAAGAACGATACTCGTGGCTCCGGATTTGCCAAGAAAGACTTGGTACCCGGAACTTCAAGAGATGCGCACGGAGGATCCGTGCACTCTACCTCTAGACTTACCGCGGCTGCGTTTGACGGCATGGCGGTTGAACGCCGGATCCTGAAGGAGAGGGCTCCGACGGAGGAATTTCAACTGGGTCGATTCCTACATTTCCTGCAAACAGGATTGTCTATGGGCCTCAAATTGGGGTCCATTAAGGTTCAAATTTCGGCCCTGTCGATTTTCTTCCAGAAAGAATTGGCTTCAGTTCCTGAAGTCCAAGCTTTTGTCAAAGGAGTACTACATATACAGCCCCGGTTGTGCCTCCAGTGGCACTGTGGGATCTCAATGTAGTTTTGGGATTCCTCAAATCCCATTGGTTTGAGCCACTCAAATCGGTGGATTTGAAATATCTTACATGGAAAGTGACCATGCTACTGGCCCTGGCTTCGGCCAGGAGAGTGTCAGAATTGGCGGCTTATTCGTACAAAAGCCATATCTGATTTTCCATTGGGACAGGGCAGAACTGCGGACGCGTCCTCAGTTTCTCCCTAAGGTGGTATCAGCGTTTCACCTGAACCAACCTATTGTGGTGCCTGCGGCTTCTAGCGACTTGGAGGACTCCAAGTTGTTCGACGTTGTCAGAGCCTTAAAAATATATATATATATTTCAAGGACGGCTGGAGTCAGAAAGTCTGACTCGCTGTTTATACTGTATGCACCCAACAAGCTGGGTGTTCCTGCGTCTAAGCAGACGATTGCTCGTTGGATTTGTAGCACAATTCAACTTGCGCATTCTGTGGCTGGCCTGCCACAGCCAAAATCTGTAAATGCCCACTCCACAAGGAAGGTGGGCTCACCTTGGGCGGCTGCCCGAGGGGTCTCGGCATTACAACGCTGCCGAGCAGCTACGTGGTCAGGGGAGAAAACGTTTGTAAAATTCTACAAATTTGATACCCTGGCTAAGGAGGACCTGGAGTTCTCTCATTCGGTGCTGCAGAGTCATCCGCACTCTCCCGCCCGTTTGGGAGCTTTGGTATAATCCCCATGGTCCTGACGGAGTCCCCAGCATCCACTTAGGACGTCAGAGAAAATAAGAATTTACTTACCGATAATTCTATTTCTCGTAGTCCGTAGTGGATGCTGGGCGCCCATCCCAAGTGCGGATTGTCTGCAATACTTGTACATAGTTATTGTTACAAAAATCGGGTTATTATTGTTGGAAGCCATCTTTTCAGAGGCTCCTCTGTTATCATGCTGTTAACTGGGTTCAGATCTCAAGTTGTACAGTGTGATTGGTGTGGCTGGTATGAGTCTTACCCGGGATTCAAAATCCTTCCTTATTGTGTACGCTCGTCCGGGCACAGTATCCTAACTGAGGCTTGGAGGAGGGTCATAGGGGGAGGAGCCAGTGCACACCACCTAGTGGTCAAACTTTTAATTTTGTGCCCTGTCTCCTGCGGAGCCGCTATTCCCCATGGTCCTGACGGAGTCCCCAGCATCCACTACGGACTACGAGAAATAGAATTATCGGTAAGTAAATTCTTATTTTCAAACAGCTCTTTTTTCCCCCCAAGAGGATCGCCTTGAAGATATAGCAAGTGTTGAACGGCGTCAGCATTTACCTGGGGTGTAACATAAACGCTGCTATTTGGACTTTATCTAGGAGCAAGAGCTTCCAGCTGGGATTCATCTGGTTTTTTTTTTATTGTTTTACTGCAATACTTAATCTAAACAAAACTAGGAAAACTTCTATCAAATGCTGTTTAAACATAAGTGTTATTTGTATATCTTAGAGAAATCAATTACTCTGAGACTTAAATATGTAGTCAATAAAAGTTAAATATTAAGAGGTGAACAAAAATAATAGCATGTGTGCAAATATTTAAAACAAGGTTACTTTTCTACTGTCTATGGTGGAATTCTGTTAGACCTGGTAATTTACTGGAAAAGAAAAAAGGGGCTATTCAAAAGAGTCCTTTTTTTCTGGCCTGATAAATTACAGTTATTGGTCATGAACACATAGGGGTATATGCAATTAGCGGCGAATCGCGGCAAATTATCGGCCGTTTTTTAATTCGACACAATTAGAGTGTCCAATTTCGGCAAGTGGGTGCCGAAATTGACCATATTCAATCAAAAACGGATTTGACAGTCCCACGGCCGAAAAACGGCCGATTTGACGGATTTTGATCCGTTTTTTTTAAAAACGGGAAAAACCCGGAAAAAAATGGCGTGGGGTCCCCTCTCCAAAGCATAACCAGCCTCGGGCTCTTCGAGCTGGTCCTGGTTCTAAAAATCCGGGGGAAAAATTGACAGGGGATCCCCCGTATTTTTAAAACCCGCACCGGGCTCTGCGCCTGGTGCTGGTGCAAAAAATACGGGGGACACAAAGAGTAGGGGTCCCCCGTATTTTATACACCAGCATCGGGCTCCACTAGCTGGACAGATAATGCCACAGCCGGGGGTCACTTTTATACAGCGCCCTGCGGCCGTGGCATTAAATATCCAGCTAGTCACCCCTGGCCGGGGTACCCTGGGGGAGTGGGGACCCCTTCAATCAAGGGGTCCCCCCCCCCCCCTGCCACCCAAGGGCCAGGGGTGAAGCCCGAGGCTGTCCCCCCCATCCAAGGGCTGCGGATGGGAGGCTGATAGCCTTGAGAAATGTGAAAGAATATTGTTTTTTCCAGTAGTACTACAAGTCCCAGTAAGCCTCCCCCGCAAGCTGGTACTTGGAGAACCACAAGTACCAGCATGCGGGAGAAAAACGGGCCCGCTGGTACCTGTAGTACTACTGGAAAAAAAATACCCAAATAAAAACAGGAGACACACACTTGATAGTAAAACTTTATTACACAACTGCCGACACACACATACTTACCTATGTTGACCCGCCGACTGCCACAGTCTCCGACGATCCGGGGTACCTGTGAAAAAAATTAGAATCTCCTCAATCCAGTGTCCGGGAGATAATCCACGTACTTGGTAAAAAAAGAAAACGCATACCCGACCATGCCGGACTGAAAGGGGTCCCATGTTGACACATGGGACCCCTTTCCCCGAATGTGCCGGGACCCCACGTGACTCCTGTCACTGAGGTCCCTTCAGCCAATCAGGAAGCGCTACTTCCGTGGCGCTCACCTGATTGGCTGTGCGCGTCTGAGGTCAGACAGCGCATCGCACAGCTCCCTCCATTACTTTCAATGGTGGGAACTTTGCCGTCAGCGGTGGGGTTACCTGCGGTCAGCCGCTGACCGCGGGTGACCCCACCACTAACCGCAAAGTTCCCACCATTGAATATAATGGAGAGGCTTTGCGATGCGCTGTCTGACAGCTCAGAAGCGCAGCCAATCAGCAGAGTGCAGGGACGTTGCGCTCGCTGTTTGGCTTAAGAGACCTTTCAGTGACAGCAGTCACGGGGGGGTCTCTCTGCATTCGGGGAAAGGGGTCCCATGTGTCAACATGGGACCCCTTTCAGTCCGCTGGCACGGGTTTGTCGTTTTATTTTTTTGCCAAGTACATGGATTATACTCTGGACCCTGGGTCAGGTTAGTCTAATTTCTCTGACGTCCTAGTGGATGCTGGGGACTCCGTAAGGACCATGGGGAATAGCGGCTCCGCAGGAGACTGGGCACAAAAGTAAAAGCTTTTAGGTCACCTGGTGTGCACTGGCTCCTCCCCCTATGACCCTCCTCCAAGCCTCAGTTAGATTTTTGTGCCCGAACGAGAAGGGTGCACACTAGGTGGCTCTCCTGAGCTGCTTAGTGAAAAGTTTAAGTTTAGGTTTTTTATTTTCAGTGAGTCCTGCTGGCAACAGGCTCACTGCATCGAGGGACTAAGGGGAGAAGAAGCGAACTCACCTGCGTGCAGAGTGGATTGGGCTTCTTAGGCTACTGGACATTAGCTCCAGAGGGACCGATCACAGGCCCAGCCATGGATAGGTCCCAGAGCCGCGCCGCCGGCCCCTTTACAGAGCCAGAAGACAGAAGAGGTCCGGAAAATCGGCGGCAGAAGACGTCCTGTCTTCAACAAGGTAGCGCACAGCACTGCAGCTGTGCGCCATTGCTCTCAGCACACTTCACACTCCGGTCACTGAGGGTGCAGGGCGCTGGGGGGGGGGGGCGCCCTGAGACGCAATAAAACACCTTGGATGGCAAAAAAAATGCATCACATATAGCTCCTGGGCTATATGGATGATTTTAACCCCTGCCAGAATACACAGAAAACGGGAGATAAGGCCGCCGAAAAGGGGGCGGAGCCTATCTCCTCAGCACACTGGCGCCATTTTCCCTCACAGCTCCGTTGGAGGGAAGCTCCCTGGCTCTCCCCTGCAGTCACTACACTACAGAAAGGGTTAAAAAAGAGAGGGGGGCACTAATTACGCGCAGTATTAAATAATACAGCAGCTATAAGGGGAAAAACACTTATATAAGGTTATCCCTGTATGTATATAGCGCTCTGGTGTGTGCTGGCAAACTCTCCCTCTGTCTCCCCAAAGGGCTAGTGGGTCCTGTCCTCTATCAGAGCATTCCCTGTGTGTGTGCTGTGTGTCGGTACGTTTGTGTCGACATGTATGAGGAGAAAAATGATGTGGAGACGGAGCAGATTGCCTGTAATAGTGATGTCACCCCCTAGGGGGTCGACACATGAGTGGATGAACTGTTGGAAGGAATTACGTGACAGTGTCAGCTCTGTATAAAAGACAGTGGTTGACATGAGACAGCCGGCTACTCAGCTTGTGCCTGTCCAGACGTCTCATAGGCCGTCAGGGGCTCTAAAGCGCCCGTTACCTCAGATGGCAGATATAGACGCCGACACGGATACTGACTCCAGTGTCGACGGTGAAGAGACAAATGTGACTTCCAGTAGGGCCACACGTTACATGATTGAGGCAATGAAAAATGTTTTACACATTTCTGATAATACGAGTACCACCAAAAAGGGGTATTATGTTCGGTGAGGAAAAACTACCTGTAGTTTTCCTGAATCTGAGAAATGAAATGAGGTGTGTGATGATGCGTGGGTTTCCCCCGATAACAACTGATAATTTCTAAAATGTTATTGGCATTATATCCTTCCCGCCAGAGGTTAGGGTGCGTTGGGAAACACCCCCTAGGGTGGATAGAGCGCTCACACGCTTGTAAGAACAAGGGCTCTACCCTCTCCTGAGATGGCCGCCCTTAAGGATCCTGCTGATAGAAAGCAGGAGGGTATCCTAAAATGTATTTACACACATACTGGTGTTATACTGCGACCAGCAATCGCCTCAGCCTGGATGTGCAGTGCTGGGTTGGCGTGGTCGGATTCCCTGACTGAAAATATTGATACCCTAGATAGGGACAGTATATTATTGCCTATAGAGCATTTAAAAGATGCATTTCTATATATGCGTGATGCACAGCGGAATATTTGCCGACTGGCATCAAGTCTAAGTGCGTTGTCCATTTCTGCCAGTAGAGGGTTATGGACACGACAGTGGTCAGGTGATGCGGATTCCAAACGGCATTTGGAAGTATTACCTTATTAAGGGGAGGAGTTATTTGGGGTCGGTCTTTCAGACCTGGTGGCCACGGCAACAGCTGGGAAATCCACGTTTGTACCCCAGGTCGCCTCTCAACATAAGAAGACGCCGTATTATCAGGCGCAGTCCTTTCGTGGGCAAGCGGACAAAAGGTTCCTCATTTCTGCCCCGTGACAGAGGGAGAGGAAAAAGGCTGCAGAAATCAGCCAGTTCCCAGGAACAGAAGCCCTCTCCCGCCTCTGCCAAGCCCTCAGTATGACGCTGGGGCTTTACAAGCAGAATCAGGCACGGTGGGGGCCCGTCTCAATGAATTTCAGCGCGCAGTGGGCTCACTCGCAAGTAGACCCCTGGATCCTTCAGGTGATATCTCAGGGGTACAAATTGGAATTCGAGACGTCTCCCCCTCGCCGTTTCCTAAAGTCGGCTTTACCGATGTCTCCCTCTGACAGGGAGGCAGTTTTGGAAGCCATTCACAAGCTGTATTCCCAGCAGGTGATAATCAAGGTACCCCTCCTGCAACAGGGAACGGGGTATTATTCCACACTGTTGTGGTACCGAAGCCGGACGGCTCGGTGAGACCGATTCTAAATCTAAAATCTTGAACACTTACATACGGAGGTTCAAATTCAATATTGAGTCACTCAGAGCAGTGATTGCGAACCTGGAAGAAGGGGACTACATGATGTCTCGGGACATCAAGGATGCTTACCTTCATGTCCCAATTTACCCTTCTCACCAAGGGTACCTCAGGTTTGTGGTACAGAACTGTCACTATCAGTTTCAGACGCTGCCGTATGGATGGTCCACGGCACCCCGGGTCTTTACCAAGGTAATGGCCGAAATGATGATACTCCTTCGAAGGAAGGGAATTTTAGTTATCCCTTACTTGGACGATTCCCTGATAAGGGTAAGATCCAGGGAACAGTTGGAGGTTGGTGTAGCACTATCTCAGGTAGTGTTGCGGCAGCACGATTGGATTCTCAATATTCCAAAATCGCAGCTGATTCCGACGACTCGTCTTCTGTTCCTAGGGATGATCCTGGACACAGTCCAGAAAAAGGTGTTTCTCCCGGTGGAGAAAGTCAGGGAGTTATCCGAGCTAGTCGGGAACCTCCTATAACCGAGCCAAGTCTCAGTACATCAATGAAAGGGTTCTGGGAAAAATGGTGGCTTCCTACGAAGCAATCCCATTCGGCAGATTCCACGCAAGAACTTTCCAGTGGGACCTGCTGGACAAATGGTCCGGGTCGCATCTTCAGATGCATCAGCGGATAACCCTGTCACCAAGCACAAGGGTGTCTCTCCTGTGGTGGTTGCAGAGTGCTCATCTTCTAGAGGGCCGCAGATTCGACATTCAGGACTGGGTCCTGGTGACCACGGATGCCAGCCTGCGAGGCTGGGGAGCAGTCACACAGGGAAGGGATTTCCAGAGCTTATGGTCAAGCCTGGAGACATCACTTCACATAAATATCCTGAAGCTAAGGGCCATTTACAATGCTCTAAGCTCAGCAAGACCTCTGCTTCAATGTCACCCGGAGTTGATCCATTCGGACAACATCACGGCAGTCACCCACGTAAACAGACAGGGTGACACAAGAAGCAGGAGGGCAATGGCAGAAGCTGCAAGGATTCTTCGCTGGGCGGAAAATCATGTGATAGCACTGTCAGCAGTATTCATTCCGGGAGTGGACAACTGGGAAGCAGACTTCCTCAGCAGACACGACCTCCACCCGGGAGAGTGGGGACTTCACCCAGAAGTCTTCCACATGTTTATAAAACTCGACAAGTATTGCGCCAGGTCAAGGGACCCTCAGGCAATAGCTGTAGACGCTCTGGTAACACAGTGGGTGTACCAGTCAGTGTATGTGTTCCCTCCTCTGCCTCTCATACCCAAGGTACTGAGAATCATAAGATGGAGAGGAGTAAGCACTATATTCGTGGCTCCGGATTGGCCAAGAAGGACTTGGTAACCGGAACTTCAAGAGATGCTCACGGAGGATCCGTGCCCTCTACCTCTAAGAAGGGACCTGCTCCAGCAAGGACCCTGTCTGTTCCAAGACTTACCGCGGCTGCGTTTGACGGCATGGCGGTTGAACGCCGGATCCTGAAGGAGAAAGGCATTCCGGATGAAGTCATTCCTATCCTGATCAAAGCCAGGAAGGATATAACCGCAAAACATTATCACCGCATTTGGCGAAAATATGTTGCGTGGTGCGAGGCCAGTAAGGCCCCGACGGAGGAATTTTCAACTAGGTCGATTCCTACATTTCCTGCAAACAGGAGTGTCTATGGGCCTGAAATTGGGGTCCATTAAGGTTCAAATTTCGGCCCTGTCAATTTTCTTCCAAAAAGAACTAGCTTCAGTCCCTGAAGTTCAGACGTTTGTAAAAGGGGTACTGTATATACAGCCTCCTTTTGTGCCTCCAGTGGCACCTTGGGATCTCAATGTAGTTTTGGGTTCCAAAAGTCACATTGGTTTGAACCACTTAAATATGTGGAGTTAAAATATCTCACATGGAAAGTGGTCATGCTGTTGGCCCTGGCCTGGGCCAGGTGCGGGTCAGAATTGGCGGCTTTATCCTGTAAAAGCCCTCATCTGATTTTCCATTCGGACAGGGCGGAATTGAGGACTCGTCCTCAGTTTCTCCCTAAGGTGGTTTTCAGCGTTTCACCTGAATCAACCTATTGTGGTGCCTGCGACTACTAGGGACTTGGAGGACTCCAAGTTGCTAGACGTTGTCAGGGCCCTGGAAATATAGGTTTCCAGGACGGCTGGAGTCAGAAAATCTGACTCGTTGTTTATTCTGTATGCACCCAACAACCTGGGTGCTCCTGCTTCTAAGCAGACTATTGCTCGTTGGATTTGTAGTACAATTCAGCTTGCACATTCTGTGGCAGGCCTGCCACAGCCAAAATCTGTAAAAGCCCATTCCACAAGGAAGGTGGGCTCATCTTGGGCGGCTGCCCGAGGGGTCTCGGCTTTACAACTTTGCCGAGCAGCTACGTGGTCAGGAGCAAATACGTTTGTAAAATTCTACAAATTTGATACCCTGGCTGAGGAGGACCTGGAGTTCTCTCATTTGGTGCTGCAGAGTCATCCGCACTCTCCCGCCCGTTTGGGAGCTTTGGTATAATCCCCATGGTCCTTACGGAGTCCCCAGCATCCACTAGGACGTCAGAGAAAATAAGAATTTACTTACCGATAATTCTATTTCTCGTAGTCCGTAGTGGATGCTGGGCGCCCATCCCAAGTGCGGATTGTCTGCAATACTGGTACATAGTTATTGTTACCAAAAAAATCGGGTTATTGCTGTAGTGAGCCATCTTTTCTAGAGGCTCCTCTGTTATCATGCTGTTAACTGGGTTTAGATCACAAGTTATATGGTGTGATTGGTGTGGCTGGTATGAGTCTTACCCGGGATTCAAAATCCTTCCTTATTGTGTACGCTCGTCCGGGCACAGTATCCTAACTGAGGCTTGGAGGAGGGTCATAGGGGGAGGAGCCAGTGCACACCAGGTGACCTAAAAGCTTTTACTTTTGTGCCCGGTCTACTGCGGAGCCGCTATTCCCCATGGTCCTTACGGAGTCCCCAGCATCCACTACGGACTACGAGAAATAGAATTATCGGTAAGTAAATTCTTATTTTTTTTCACAGGTACCCCGGATCGTCGGAGACGAGACGTGCCAGTCGGCGGGTCAACATAGGTAAGTATGTATGTGTGTCGACATGTGTGAAATAAAGTTTTACTGTCACGGTGTGTCTCCTGTTTTTATTTGGGTATTTTTTTCCCAGTAGAACTACAGGTACCATCGGGCCCGTTTTTCTCCCGCATGCTGGTACTTGTGGTTCTCCAAATACCAGCTTGCGGGGGGAGTCTTGCTGGGACTTGTAGTACTACTGGAAAAAACAATATTCTAACATTTTTCTCAAGGCTATCAGCCTCCCATCCGCAGCCCTTGGATGGGGGGGACAGCCTCGGGCTTCACCCCTGGCCCTTGGGTGGCTGGGGGGGGGGGGGGGGACCCCTTGATTGAAGGGGTCCCCACTCCCCCAGGGTACCCCGGCCAGGGGTGACTAGTTGGATATTTAATGCCACGGCCGCAGGGCGCTGTATAAAAGTGACCCCCGGCTGTGGCATTATCTGTCCAGCTAGTGGAGCCCGATGCTGGTGTATAAAATACGGGGGACCCCTACTCTTTTTGTCCCCCGTATTTTTTGCACCAGCACCAGGCGCAGAGCCCGGTGCTGGTTTTAAAAATACGGGGGATCCCCTGTCATTTCCCCCCCCCCTGATTTTTAGAACCAGGACCGGCTCGAAGAGCCCGAGGCTGGTTATGCTTTGGAGGGGGGACCCCACGCCATTTTTTCCCGGGATTTTACCATCCCATCTAAAAAAAATAAAAATAAAAATATTATATTTAAAAATATATAAAAAATACTTGTGCCTCCAAAAAAGACAAACCAAGTACCTAATCCCTTCTAATATAAATAGATATGCTATTACCAATAAAAAAAACACCAAAAAAAACATGTTTTAATTTTTTTTTATTAGTTTCACCCACCAAAGTGTGGCGGATTGAAAATGACGAATTTACTGTCTAAAAGCACTGTTGTCGAATTTGCAAATTTCAATTGAATATACTTTGGTCGAATTGCAGCACTTGTATCATTGCAGAAAAGTCGAATTTGACAAAAGTCGAATTTCAAAAAGTCGAATTTTGAAAGTCCGTTTTTTTGACGGAAAGTATTGAATTGCATTGACGATTTTTTTTTTTTTTTGGCGAAAACGTCCAGTTTTTCGCCAATTTTGGGAATTCGACCGCAATTGCATATACCCCATAGAATCTAGAATGCTGCCCGTGGGGGGCTAATTGATCAATTACTGTGGTTTATTGAATTCCGCCCATGACTAATAGGTTTTGTCTTTTTACTGTATGTGATAAATGTTGTAGATCAGAAAACATTAATAATCAGCTATATGCTTGCTTCCAGGTTTCCCAAGACAAATATAATTGTCAGATAGTAGACAGTTCATGGGTCTGTGTTTTACCTGCATTGGCAATATCACAACTGCAAGTACCGTATATACTCGAGTATAAGTCGACCCGAATATAAGCCGAGGCGCCTAATCTTACCACAAAAACCTGGGAAAACTTATTGACTCGAGTATAAGCCTAGAGTGGGAAATGCAGCTCTAGACGTACACAGCCATCACACTGCCAGATATGCCCCCACAGTGCCAGATATGCCCTCATACTGCCAGATATGCATGCCCCCTCAGTGCCACATATGCCCCCCCCCAAGTGCCAAATATGCTTCCCCAGTGCCTGCTATAACTTACCCTCTGCCGCTCCCGCGTTGTCTTGTTGAAGGAGGGACACAGGAAGGCACAGCGCACGCCTCTCCTGTGTCTCTCCGGCGGCCGCGGCAGGTCTGTTAAATGAAGTGCCGGTTCGTGAGCCGTTCAGAGCTCACGAACGGGTACTTCCTTTAATAGACCCCCCGGAGACGCAGGAGGGACACAGGAGAGGCGTGCGCTGTGCCCTCCGTGTCCCTCCTTCCCACTGCACTGCACTGCCAGCACTGACTCGAGTATAAGCCGAGGGGGCTTTTTCTGCACAAAAAAGAGTGCTGAAAAAGTCTGCTTATACTCGAGTATATACGGTAATTTAAGCATATATTATCACATTTATGACAAAACCTATTAGGAATATACATTAGTAGCAACATAGCCTTAAATATTTTCACATTTGTTATTTTTGTTAACTTCTAAAAAAAATTTTTTTTATTTTTTTTAGAAACTGGTAAATGTATGAAGCAGTGATAAAAGTGGAGAAGTTGCCCATGGCAATGAATCCGCTGCTCTGTATAATTTTGTAGTATGCAAACTATGAATGTTACTTCAATGCTGATTTTTTTTTTTTTTTTTTGCCATGCGCAACTTCCCCACTGGCTCACTTTTCCACTTTTATCACTGCTTCATACATTTAACCCACAGAGTGATGGCCATTATGAACACACTAGGGTTTTTATTTAGAGAGAAGGGGAAGGGAAATAGATTCATAATAGGACAAAATACAAGTGCACCAGTCTCATCCTATATAATAAAAGGCTAATGCTGCTCCTCACCTGTATGGGTGGAATTCTGGTGTTTTGCGCGCCAGCGGCCGCTAGATGGCTCCTGGCAGAGAAATTCAATTGTTGCTCTATTTGGGCGAACACAGCCGCCGATGCTGACATCACTGTTATGTTGCTCCATCATTTCGACGGACTGATAACTAGTTGGTGGTATACAGGTAGCAGGGAAACAATTTCATAATTGGTTAAGAGTTAGCAATAGAATATGGGGCATCCAGGGTTCCATTTCAAAATTAAATTGAACCTAATAGACTACCTTATATGGGGGAAGGTAACCAGAAAGAACCCACAGGGAAATTGCTTTATGACAGTGGGGTTTTCCATGTGCAATTTTCCTGTGGGCCTTTTTAATGTGCATCCTTTTCTAGTTACCGTTTGGGATATATTACAAACCTTTTGTTTATGACATTTATGACAGTGGGGTTTTTTCTGTGTGGGTTTTTTCATAGAGCCGATGGGGAAGAGAGCTGATTCCAGTACTAGGCAATGTAGGAGAGCCAAAGCCTGCTCCTGGGACACTTGAGAACTCTAAACAGTAGAGACCAGGTTGAAAACAACTTCCCAAAATGAGTTCAAAATAGGACAACCCCAAAAAAGGTCTCCCACAGAGGCACATCGCTGCTAACAGAGCTTTCAATGTGTTGGCCACATCTTATGCAATTTCACCAGGGTGAGGTAGAGTCTGTTAAGTAGCTTTACATAGATTTCTGCATGATTTGTACATAGAAATGCACAAGCAGGTGTAATGTATACATTCCCTTTGTTTAAGTGTGAAACTTTGATGGAAAAGTTTCACCATAAAGGAGCAATCTGAGTCTTTTTGGAGTACATCAAAGGTCTTTGAGGGGAAAGTCTGGGACAACGATCAAGATCAACCAAGGATTTAGAATTAGATGGATGAACCAGTACTAGAGTTTTTTTTTTTTTTCTCTCTATCGTCCTAGTGGATGCTGGGGTTCCTGAAAGGACCATGGGGAATAGCGGCTCCGCAGGAGACAGGGCACAAAAAGTAAAGCTTTAGGATCAGGTGGTGTGCACTGGCTCCTCCCCCTATGACCCTCCTCCAAGCCAGTTAGATTTTTGTGCCCGGCCGAGAAGGGTGCAATCTAGGTGGCTCTCCTAAAGAGCTGCTTAGGAAAGTTTAGCTTAGGTTTTTTATTTTACAGTGAGTCCTGCTGGCAACAGGATCACTGCAACGAGGGACTTAGGGGAGAAGAAGTGAACTCACCTGCGTGCAGGATGGATTGGCTTCTTGGCTACTGGACATCAGCTCCAGAGGGACGATCACAGGTACAGCCTGGATGGTCACCGGAGCCTTGCCGCCGGCCCCCTTGCAGATGCTGAAGTAAGAAGAGGTCCAGAATCGGCGGCAGAAGACTCCTCAGTCTTCTAAAGGTAGCGCACAGCACTGCAGCTGTGCGCCATTTTCCTCTCGGCACACTTCACACGGCAGTCACTGAGGGTGCAGGGCGCTGGGAGGGGGGCGCCCTGGGAGGCAAATGAATACCTATTTTGGCTAAAAATACCTCACATATAGCCTCCGGAGGCTATATGGAGATATTTAACCCCTGCCAGAATCCGTTAAGAGCGGGAGACGAGGCCGCCGAAAAAGGGGCGGGGCCTATCTCCTCAGCACACAGCGCCATTTTCCCTCACAGAAAGGCTGGAGGGAAGGCTCCCAGGCTCTCCCCTGCACTGCACTACAGAAACAGGGTTAAAACAGAGAGGGGGGGGCACTAATTTGGCGATATGCTTATATATATATTAAGATGCTATAAGGGAAAACACTTATATAAGGTTGTCCCTATATAATTATAGCGTTTTTGGTGTGTGCTGGCAAACTCTCCCTCTGTCTCTCCAAAGGGCTAGTGGGTCCTGTCCTCTATCAGAGCATTCCCTGTGTGTGTGCTGTGTGTCGGTACGTGTGTGTCGACAGGTAGGAGGACGATGTTGGTGAGGAGGCGGAGCAATTGCCTGTAATGGTGATGTCACTCTCTAGGGAGTCGACACCGGAATGGATGGCTTATTTAGGAAATTACGTGATAATGTCAACACGCTGCAAGGTCGGTTGACGACATGAGACGGCCGACAAACAATTAGTACGGTCCAGACGTCTCAAAAACACCGTCAAGGGTTTTAAAACGCCCGTTTACTTTAGTCGGTCGACACAGACACAGACAGGGACACTGAATCCAGTGTCGACGGTGAATAAACAAACGTATTCCTTATTAGGGCCACACGTTAAAGGCAATGAAGGAGGTGTTACGTATTTCTGATACTACAAGTACCACAAAAGAGGGTATTATGTGGGATGTGAAAAAACTACCATAGTTTTTCCTGAATCAGATAAATTAAATAAAGTGTGTGATGATGCGTGGGTTCCCCCCGATAGAAAATTATGGGCGGTATACCCTTTCCCGCCAGAAGTTAGGGCGCGTTGGGAAACACCCTTTAAGGTGGATAAGGCGCTCACACGCTTATCAAAACAAGTGGCGGTACCGTCTATAGATAGGGCCGTCCTCCAGGACCAGCTGACAAGGCTGGAAAATATAATAAAAAGTATATACACACATACTGGTGTTATACTGCGGCCAGCGATCGCCTCAGCCTGGATGTGCAGAGCTAGGGTGGCTTGGTCGGATTCCCTGACTAAAAATATTGATACCCTTGACAGGGACAGTATTTTATTGACTATAGAGCATTTCTATATATGCGAGATGCACAGAGGGATATTTGCACTCTGGCATCATGAATAAACGCGATGTCCATAACTGCCAGAAGATGTTATGGACACGACAGTGGTCAGGTGATGCAGATTCCAAACGGCACAGTATGGCCGTATACAGGAAGAGGACTTGTTTGGGGTCGGTCCATCGGACCTGGTGGTCACGGCAACTGCTGGAAAATCCACCGTTTTTTACCCTAAGTCACATCTCTGCAGAAAAAGACACCGTCTTTTCAGCCTCAGTCCTCTCGTCCCTATAAGATCATATCTGCCCAGGGATAGAGGAAAGGGAAGAAGACTGCAGCAGGCAGCCCATTCCCAGGAACAGAAGCGTTCCACCGCGTCTGACAAGTTCTCAGCATGGCGCTGAGACCGTACAGGACCCCTGGATCCTACAAGTAGTATCCCGGGGGTACAGATGGGAATGTCGAGACGTTTCCCCTTCGCAGGCTCCTGAAGTCTGCTTTACCAAGTCTCCCTCCGACAAGGAGGTAGTATGGGAAAAAATTCACAAGCTGTATTCCCAGCAGGTGATAATTAAATTACCCCTCCTACTACAGAAAAGGGGTATTATTCCACACTATATTGTGGTACTGAAGCCAGAAGGCTAGGTGAGACTTATTCTAAAAATTTTTTTTTGAACACTTACAAAGGTTCAAATTAAGATGAAGTCACTCAGAGCAGTGATAACGAACCAGGAATAAGGGGACTATATAGTGTCCCGGGACATCAGGGATGCTTACCTCTATGTCCCAAATTTGCCCTTCTCACTAAGGGTACCTCAGGTTCGTGGTGCAGAACTGTCACTATCAGTTTCAGACGCTGCCGTTTGGATTGTCCACGGCACCCTGGGGTCTTTACCAAGGTAATGGCCGAATTGATGATTCTTCTTCGAAGAAAAGGCGTCTTAATTATCCCTTACTTGGACGATCTCCTGATAGGGGCATAGTCCAGGGAACAGTTGGAGGTCGGAGTAGCACTATCTCGGATACTGCTACAATCAGCACGGGTGGATTCTAAATATTCCAAAATCGCAGCTGATCCCGACGACACGTCTGCTGTGCCTAGGGATGATTCTGGACACAGTCCAGAAAAAGGTGTTTCTCCCGGAAGAGAAAGCCAGGGAGTTATCCGAGCAAGTCAGGAACCTCCTAAAAACAGTGCATCATTGCACAAGGGTCCTGGTAAAAATGGTGGCTTCCTACGAAGCAATTCCATTCGGCAGATTTCACGTAAGAACTTTTCAGTGGGATCTGCTGGACAAATGGTCCGGATCGCATCTTCAGATGCATCAGCGGATAACCCAATATCCAAGGACAAGGGTGTCTCTCCTGTGGTGGTTATAGAGTGCTCATCTTCTAGAGGGCAGCAGATTCGGCATTCAGGATTGGATGCTGGTAACCACGGAGCCCAGCCTGAGAGGCTGGGGAGCAGTCACACAAGGAAAAAATTTCCAGGGAGTGTGATCAAGTATGGAGACTTTTCTCCACATAAATATACTGGAGCTAAGGGTAAATTTATAATGCTCTAAGCTTAGCAAGACCTCTGCTTCAAGGTCAGCCGGTATTGATCCAGTGGGAAAAACATCACGGCAGTCGCCCACGTAAACAGACAGGGCGACACAAGAAGCAGGAGGGCAATGGCAGAAACTGCAAGGACTTTTCGCTGGGCGGAAAATCATGTGATAACACTGTCAGCAGTTTTTCATCCCGGGAATGGAAACTGGGAAGCAGACTTCCTCAGCACGACCTCCACCAGGGAGAGTGGAAACTTCATTGAGAAGTTTTTTCCACATGATTGTAAACCGTTGGGAAATACCAAAGGTGGACATGATGGCGTCCCGTCTGAACAAAAAACGGGACAGGTATTGCGCCAGGTCAAGAGACCCTCAGGCAATAGATGTGGACGTTCTGGTAACACCGTGGGTGTACCAGTCGGTGTATGTGTTCCCTCCTCTGCTTCTCATACCTAAGGTGCTGAGAATTATAAGACGTAGAGGAGTAAGAACTATACTCAAGGCTCCGGATTGGCCAAGAAGGACTTGGTACCCGGAACTTCAAGAGATGTTTACAGAGGTCTTATGGCCTCTGCCGCTAAGAAGGGACTTGCTTCAGCAAGTACCATGTCTGTTCCAAGACTTACCGCAGCTGCGTTTGTCGGCATGGCGATGGAAAGCCGGATCCTAAGGGAAAAAAAGGCATTCCGGAAGAGGTCATTCCTACCCTGGTCAAAGCCAGAAAGGAGGTGACCGCACAACATTATCACCACGTGTGGCGAAAATATGTTGCGTGGTGTGAGGCCAGGAAGGCCCCACAAAGAAATTTCAACTCGGTCGTTTCCTGCATTTCCTGCAAACAGGAGTGTCTATGGGCCTCAAATTGGGGTCCATTAAGGTTCAAATTCGGCCCTGTAAATTTTCTTCCAGAAAGAATTGGCTTCAGTTCCTGAAGTCCAGAAGTTTGTCAAGGGAGTATTGCATATACAAACCCCTTTTTTGTGCCTCCAGTGGCACTGTGGGATCTCAACGTAGTTCTGGGATTCCTCAAATCACATTGGTTTAAAACCAGTCAAATATGTGGATTTGAAGCATCTCACATAAAAAGTGACCATGCTCTTGGCCCTGGCCTGGACCAGGCGAGTGTCAAATTGGTGGTTTTTTCTCAAAAAAGCCCATATCTGTTTGTCCATTCGGACTGGGCAGAGCTGCGGACTCGTCCCCAGTTCTCTCCCTAAGGTGGTGTCAGTGTTTCACCTGAACCAGCTTATTGTGGTGCCTTGCACCTACTAGGGACTTGGAGGACTCCAAGTTGCTAGGAGTTGTCAGGGCCCTGAAAATATGTTCCAGGACAGCTGGAGTCAGAAAATCTGACTCGCTGTTTATACTGTATGCACCCAACAAGTTGGGTGCGCCTGCTTCTAAGCAGGCGATTGCTCGTTGGATTTGTAACACAATTCAACTTGCACATTCTGAGGCAGGCCTGCCACAGTCTAAATCGGTTAAGGCCCATTCCACAAGGAAGGTGGGCTCATCTTGGGCGGCTGCCCGAGAGGTCTCGGCATTACAACTCTGCCGAGCAGCTATGTGGTCAGGGGAGAACACGTTTGTAAAATTCTACAAATTTGATATCCTGGCAAAAGAGGACCTGGAGTTCTCTCATTCGGTGCTGCAGAGTCATCCGCACTCTCCCGCCCGTTTGGGAGCTTTGGTATAATCCCCATGGTCCTTTCAGGAACCCCAGCATCCACTAGGACGATAGAGAAAATAAGAATTTACTTACCGATAATTCTATTTCTCGGAGTCCGTAGTGGATGCTGGGCGCCCATCCCAAGTGCGGATTATCTGCAATACTTGTACATAGTTACAAAAATCGGGTTATTATTGTTGTGAGCCATCTTTTCAGAGGCTCCGCTGTTATCATACTGTTAACTGGGTTTAGATCACAAGTTGTACGGTGTGATTGGTGTGGCTGGTATGAGTCTTACCCGGGATTCAAAATTCCTCCCTTATTGTGTACGCTCGTCCGGGCACAGTACCTAACTGGCTTGGAGGAGGGTCATAGGGGGAGGAGCCAGTGCACACCACCTGATCCTAAAGCTTTACTTTTTGTGCCCTGTCTCCTGCGGAGCCGCTATTCCCCATGGTCCTTTCAGGAACCCCAGCATCCACTACGGACTCCGAGAAATAGAATTATCGGTAAGTAAATTCTTATTTTACAACATACAAATAAATGTTTTAACAGCATTGGATAGAAGTTCTCTACTAGAAGGGCAAAAAAAAATAATCTTTATTCTGTTTTGTATATTTTATGTCTAAAAGTTTTAAGGTGGTAGCACATTCTTGTACAAATTCAAAATTGGAGAGAGAATAATTTTGGGCTAAGGGACTCCTACTTCAACTAGAGTGCTTGGATGCTGGAATTCTTTTCTATGTATTTCTCTAACGTCCTAGAGGATGCTGGGGATTCCGTAAGGACCATGGGGAATAGACTGGCTCCGCAGGAGATAGGGCACTTTAAGAAAGACTTTAGGATTCTGGGTGTGCACTGGCTCCTCCCTCTATGCCACTCCTCCAGACCTCAGTTTTAGACTTTGCCCAGAGGAGAATGGGTGCACTGCAGGGGGCTCTCCTGAGTTTCCTGCTTAGAAAGCATTTTTGTTAGGAGTTTTTCTCTTTTTCAGGGAGCACTGCTGGCAACAGGCTCCCTGCATCGAGGGACTGAGGAGAGAGGAGCAGACCTACTTAAATGTTAGGCTCTGCTTCCTCGGCTACTGGACACCATTAACTCCAGAGGGAATGAACACAGGTTCGTCCTGGGCGTTCACCCCAGAGCCGCGCCGCCGTCCTCCTCACAGAGCCAGAAGAAACGAAGACAGAAGACGTCTCAGGCGGCAGAAGCCTTCGGTGCTTCACAGAGGTAACGCACAGCACTGCAGCTGTGCGTCATTGCTCCGCTACACCTCACACACTCCGGTCACTGTAAGGGTGCAGGGGGGGGGGGGGGGGTGCCCTGGGCAGCAATAAAACACCTCTCCTATGGCAAAAGTGTATATACATGTACAGGTGGGCACTGTACATGTATATAAAAGAGCCCCCGCCATTTTTTATTAAGTTTGAGCGGGATAGAAGCCTTCTTCTAGGGCTTCTCCCTCAGCACTCACCAGCGCCATTTTCTCTCCACAGCAACGCTGAGAGGAAGCTCCCCAGACTCTCCCCTGCTTGACACACGGTGACACATGTGTAAACATTCTGTGTTTTTCTCCAGGGACATATAGCGCTGGGGTGTGTGCTGGCATACTCTCTCTGTCTCTCCAAAGGGCCTCAGGGGGAACCTGTCTTCAGAAAAGAGATTCCCTGTGTGTGTGTGTGTGTGAAGTGTGTCGGTACGTGCGTGTCGACATGTTTGACGAGGAAGGCTCACCTAAGGAGGAGGGGGAGTGCATGATGGTCAGGTCGCCGTCGGCAACGCCGACATCGGACTGGGTGGATATGTGGAATGTCTTGAATGCAAAAGTAAATTTACTGCATAAACGATTGGACAAGGCTGAAGCTAGGGATCAGTCAGGTAGTCAGACCATGCCTGTCCCTGTGGTACCAGGACCTTCGGGGTCTCAAAAACGCACCAGATCACTGACACAGATACCAACACAGAGACTGACTCTAGTGTCGACTATGAGGATGCAAAATTACAGCCAAAGGTGGCGAAAGGTATTCGTTACATGATTATGGCCATTAAAGAGGCTTTGCATATCACTGAGGAACCCCCTGTCCCTGACACGAGGGTACACATGTATAAAGGGAAAAAGCCTGAGGTCACTTTTCCGTCCTCATTTGAACTAAGCGACTTGTGCGAAAAGGCTTGGGATTCTCCAGATAGGAGACTACAAGTTCCCAAAAGGATTCTTATGGCGTATCCCTTTCCACAAAAGGACAGGATACGATGGGAATCTTCGCCGAAGGTAGACAAGGCGCTGACACGCTTATCCAAGAAGGTGGCACTGCCTTCTCAGGATACAGCTTCCCTCAAGGATCCTGCTGATCGTAAGCAGGAGGTTACCATGAAGCACATTTACACACATTCCGGTACTATCGTTAGACCGGCTATGGCATCGGCCTGGGTGTGTAGTGCTATCGCAGCATGGACAAATTCCTTATCTACGGAACTTGAAACCCTAGATAAGGATTCCATTCTAATAACCCTAGAGCATATAAAAAATGCTGCTTTATATATGAGGGATGCTCAAAGAGACATTTGTTTACTAAGCTCCAGAATAAATGCTATGTCTATTTCTGCTAGGCGACTCCTGTGGACCCGACAGTGGATGGGGGATGCCGACTCAAAGCGGCATATGGAGTCGTTGCCTTACAAGGGGGAGGAGTTGTTTGGAGAAGGCCTCTCGGACCTTGTCTCTACTGCTACGGCCGGTAAATTGAATTTCTTACCTTATGTCCCCCCGCAGCATACTAAAAAGGCACCTCATTATCAAATGCAGTCCTTTCGTTCCAATAAAAGCAAGAAGGTACGGGGATCGTCCTTCCTTGCCAGAGGAAAAGGCAAGGGAAAAAAGCTGCATGCAGCTAGTTCCCAGGAGCAGAAGTCCTCCCCTACATCTGCAAAGTCCACCGCATGACGCTGGGGCTTCCCGGGGGTAGTCAGCTCAAGTGGGGGCGCGTCTTCGATTTTTCAGCCAGGTCTGGGTTCACTCACAAGTGGATCCCTGGGCTATAGAGATTGTTTCTCAGGGATACAGGCTGGAATTCGAAGACGTGCCTCCTCTCCGGTTTTTCAAATCGGCTCTGCCAGCTTCCCCGTCAGAGAGGGAGTTAGTGTTGACTGCAATTCAAAAATTGTATCTTCAACAGATGATAGTCAAAGTTCCTCTTCTCCTGCAAGGAAAGGGGTATTACTCAACCCTGTTTGTGGTCCCGAAACCGGATGGTTCGTCAGGCCCATTTTGAATCTAAAATCCCTGAACTTGTACTTGAAAAAGTTCAAGTTCAAGATGGAATCGCTCAGAGTGGTCATTGCCAGCCTGGAAGGGGGGGGGGGGGATTGGATGGTGTCCCTGGACATAAAGGATGCATACCTTCATGTTCCGATTTTCCCTCCTCATCAGGCGTTCCTGAGATTTGCAGTACAGGACTGTCATTACCAATTTCAGACGTTGCTGTTTGGGCTTTCCACAGCCCCGAGAATTTTCTCCAAGGTAATGGCGGAAATGATGGTGCTCCTGCGCAAGCAGGGGGTCACAATTATCCCATACTTGGACGATCTCCTCATAAAGGCGAGATCTCGGGAGAAGTTGCTGGACAGCGTGTCGCTGTCGGTGAGGATGTTGCAGGGGCACGGCTGGATTCTCAATTTACCGAAGTCCCAGCTAGTCCCTACAACGCGCCTGTCCTTTCTGGGTCTGATTCTAGACACAGACCAGAAAAAGGTTTTTCTTCCGATGGAAAAGGCTCAGGAGCTCATGGCCCTGGTCAGGGACCTATTAAAGCTAAAAACGGTTTCAGTGCATCATTGCACACGTGTCCTGGGGAAGATGGTGGCATCGTACGAGGCCATCCCCTTCGGCAGGTTCCATGCGAGGACCTTTCAATGGGATCTACTGGACAAATGGTCCGGGTCCCATTTACAAATGCATCAAAGGATCACCCTGTCTCCCAGAGCCAGGGTATCTCTCCTGTGGTGGCTGCACAGTGCTCACCTACTAGAAGGCCGCAGGTTCGGAATTCAGGACTGGATCCTGGTGACCACGAACGCAAGCCTCCGAGGTTGGGGAGCGGTCACACTGGGAAGAAATTTCCAAGGTCTCTGGTCAAATCTGGAGACTGGTCTCCACATCAACGTCCTGGAGTTGAGGGCCATATACAACGCCCTACGCCAAGTGGAGGCATTGCTTCTGGACAAACCGGTTCTGATTCAGTCAGACGATGTCACGGCAGTGGCTCATGTAAACCGCCAAGGCGGCACAAGGAGCAGAGTGGCCGTGGCAGAAGCGACCAGGATTCTTTGCTGGGCGGAAGGCCATGTAAGCGTCCTATCAGCAGTATTCATCCCGGGGGTGGACAACTGGGAAGCGGACTTCCTCAGCAGACACGACCTGCATCCGGGAGAGTGGGGACTTCATCCAGATGTCTTCGCACAGATCGTGGGTCGGTGGGGACTGCCTCAGATAGACATGATGGCGTCCCGTCTCAACAAAAAGCTAAAGCGGTATTGCGCCAGGTCCAGGGACCCTCTGGCGGTAGCGGTAGACGCTCTAGTGACACCTTGGGTGTTCAGATCGGTCTATATGTTCCCTCCTCTACCTCTCATACCCAAGATGTTGAGAATAATAAGGCTAAGAGGAGTCAGAACGATCCTCATTGTTCCGGATTGGCCACAAAGTGCTTGGTATCCGGATCTGAAAGAGTTGCTTACAGAAGATCTGTGGCCTCTTCCCCTAAGGCAGGATCTGCTGCAGCAGGGGCCCTGTCTGTTCCAAGACTTACCGCGGCTGCATTTGACGGCATGGCGGTTGAACGCCGGATCCTAGCGGAAAAAGGTATTCTGGAGGAGGTCATTCCTACCCTAAACAAGGCTAGGAAGAACGTGACATCGAAACATTATCACCGTATATGGCGAAAATATGTGTCTTGGTGTGAGGCCAGAACTGCTCCTACGGAGGAGTTCCATTTGGGCCGTCTGCTTCACTTCCAGCAAACAGGAGTGAATTTGAGGCCTAAAATTAGGGTCCATAAAAGTCCAAATTTCCATTTTCTTCCAAAAAGAATTGGCTTTTCTTCCTGAAGTACAGACATTTGTGAAGGGGGGGGGGGGGGGGGGGGGTACTGCATATTCAGACTCCCTTTGTACCTCCGGTGGCACCTTGGGATCTTAACGTGGTATTAAGTTTCCTCAAGTCACCTTGGTTTGAACCACTCAAGACTGGAATTGAAATATCTCACTTGGAAAGTGGTTATGTTATTGGCCTTGGCTTCTGCAAGGCGTGTTTCGGAATTGGCGGCTTTGTCGTATAAAAGCCCCTACCTGGTTTTTCATGTGGATAGGGCAGAATTGAGGTCTCGTCCTCAATTTCTGCCAAAGGTGGTCTCATCTTTTCATATGAACCAACCTATTGTGGTGCCTGTGGCTACGCGGGACTTGGGGGATTCTGAGTCCCTGGATGTGGTCAGGGCTTTGAAGATTTATGTGTCCAGAATAGCTAGGATCAGGAAGACTGAAGCTCTGTTTGTTCTGTATGCGGCCAACAAGGTTGGCGCTCCTGCTTCAAAGCAGACTATTGCTCGCTGGATCTGTAACACGATTCAGCAGGCGCATTCTACGTCAGGATTACCATTGTCTAAATCGGTTAAGGCCCATTCCACTAGGAAGGTGGGCTCTTCTTGGGTGGCTGCCCGAGGGGGTCTCTGCATTACAGTTGTGCCGAGCAGCTACTTGGTCGGGGTCCAACACCTTTGCGAAGTTCTATAAGTTTGATACCCTGGCTGAGGAGGACCTCCTGTTTGCTCAATCGGTGCTGCAGAGTCATCCGCACTCTCCCGCCCGTTTGGGAGCTTTGGTATAATCCCCATGGTCCTTACGGAGTCCCCAGCATCCTCTAGGAAGTTAGAGAAAATAAGATTTTACTTACCGGTAAATCTATTTCTCGTAGTCCGTAGAGGATGCTGGGCGCCCGTCCCAAGTGCGGACTTCTTCTGCAAGACTTCTATATAGTTATTGCTTACATAAGGGTTATGTTATAGTTTCATCGGTTCAAACCGAGTCTATGTTGTTGTTCATGCTGTTAACTGGATAGTTTGTCACAGGTTATGCGGTGTGGCTGGTATGAATCTTGCCCTTAGGTTAACTAAAATCCTTTCCTCGTACTGTCCGTCTCCTCTGGGCACAGTTTCCCTAACTGAAGTCTGGAGGAGGGGCATAGAGGGAGGAGCCAGTGCACACCCAGAATCCTAAAGTCTTTCTTAAAGTGCCCTATCTCCTGCGGAGCCCGTCTATTCTCCATGGTCCTTACGGAGTCCCCAGCATCCTCTACGGACTACGAGAAATAGATTTACCGCTAAGTAAAATCTTGTTTTTGTACAGTGTATAGGGTCTCTTTCGTGATTTATTGCCCAAATGTTTTTTTAGGGCAAAACAATTAATGCCGTTTTTTTTGTGGAAAGACGTACTCGTTTCCATAAGAAAAAAACAGGATCTGGGATAAGTTCCCAGGTACATGTGTGTTCGCGTTTGCGGCATTGAAAAAAAGTTACTTAGCTCTGTTTTTGTTTCTCTAATTCCCAGTTGAATTACTGTCCCCCAGGGGATCAGTTAACAGCGTTAATTTACTGCAGCTAATTTATTTCCCCCCATAATCTCAAGATTCGATACTACACTTCCAGGGACTAGAATCATCTGTTTGCTGAAGTTCTACATTGACACAAGTGGCCGGATGTAATGACACCGTGCGGGATGCTGGACGATCGCAGACGTTATTTTTTAAAGGGGCATGGTTTAGCCTTGCAAGTGATTGTCCCTTAAAAAAAAAGGCAGGGTTCCCACACGGCCACCAAACTCTGGCGTCATTACATCCAGCTCACGATATTCTCTACAGTTATTAATGTGGAAATGAGTTCATATACAAGATCAATCAGAGTATTTACTTGAATTAATCTTTAGATTTGATATTGTTTTGCTATATTTGTATATTTACAGTCTATTTAAGTATTTGCATAGGGCTGAGATTCTGTTATACATGATATATTTTGCTTATTTGTAAGATCATACGTTATGACAGTGCATTTTATAATATGTTTGATTAGAATTATCGCAGGTGATTCAAATATCTTATTTTTTTTTCTTGCAAGGAAACAGTCACTCACCTATAATTTTTTTTCTACTAAATGGTTAATGTTTAGAGTGTGGTTTACACGGTTCCGGTTTGAATGGTCGACCATGTTATAGTCGACAGTCATTAGGTCGACCACTATTGGTCGACATGGACACATGGTCGACACATGAAAAAGGTCGACATGAGTTTTTTAAACTTTTTTTAGGTGTCGTTTTTTGCGTAAAGTGACTGGGAACCCCAATTAGTGCACCGCGTCCCCTCGCATGGCTCGCCATGCTACGGGAATGGTGCCTTCGCTCCGCTACCGCTTCGCTCGGCACAGATTACCGTTCCAATCGTAGTCCACGTGGATCGTAAAGTATGGAAAAGTTCCCCAAAAGAAAAAAAAAACAAAAAAAAAAATCATGTCGACCTTTTCATGTGTCGAACTTTCACGCGTCGACCATTTTCATGTGTCGACCATTTTCACGTGTCGACCATGTGTCC
This sequence comes from Pseudophryne corroboree, assembly GCF_028390025.1. Lineage (NCBI taxonomy): Eukaryota > Metazoa > Chordata > Amphibia > Anura > Myobatrachidae > Pseudophryne > Pseudophryne corroboree. Next base: position 229,368,814 of record NC_086450.1, read on the forward strand.
ATGTCGACCATGTCAATGTCGACCTAATGACTGTCGAACATAACATGGTCGACCATGTGAACGGATACCGGGTTACACTGTATGTTCATTAGACTTTACATGCATATTAGGCTGTATTTGCAAAATTGCTTGTATTGAAGACTTTATTTTGTTTTGATCACATAGAATGTGCATATCCCGTGTGCGCTCATATTTTACACAGTGATTAGTCGTTTCGCTATCATTTACTGCTATAATTTCGGGTTTCAGAGTTGTATAGAATAATCTGTTCAGTAGAGATGCAGGTAGAGTTCTAAACTTTCTGTGAATGCTACATTATCTGTCAGCTTGACCTGCTTATATTAAACCATTTTGTTCACATTGTGATGGAGCAGTAGCCACTGCTGTGTGATTTACTACAACTTCTGTTCATAGTACAATTCATGCAACACACAAGTACATAAAGAGACTAGTTACCAAAAGGATTAAGTAGATTGTGTAGATGTTTTTGTGATCTTTCTGTATCGTACAGGGTCCATTGAGCCTGATTAGGGACATGCATTCTGTACAATTCCTAATATATAGCTTTACAGGTATCAGAAGATGTGTGTTTTGTTAATTGATGGGGGTGTGAGTGACCTGAAGGGCTCCATTTACCACATTTTCTTTATGTTCTGTAACAGGCCGAATTCGTACAAGGAGGCAGAGTTCCGGAAGCAACAGCAGTGCCACCTCCATTCAAGCTGACACCCGTGGGCGTAGCAGAGCGAAAATTGTGTCTCAGTCCCAGCGTAAGCACAAGGAGTTTGTGGGCTTTTCTGATTTTCTGAATTTGTGGGTTCTGTTGGAAAGGGGTTGTTGGACTGAATGCTGAGCAGTGTCTGTAAGCCTAGTTTCCTGATACTGTCTTCTGAACCTCTCATGTCTCCTATGTTTTGCTTTGTATATGAGTCGCTGATTAAATGTACATGTCAACATCCAGATCCACAATGCTGCTTTTTGTGACTTTCTCTAAATCCCTCTTTACTGTCCTCTACCTGCTTTCATGCTAAAGGATCCCGATCAGCGAATCCAGCCAGTGGTAAGGAGTATTCTGTGAGGACTCACCCCCCTTTTCCATTTCTTGTCTATCATTGTTCGTGACACCTGTAGTGCATCTTTGTGTAGTTATGATGACAGTCATACCCTGGAATGTCTGTGTAATGTGGGGACCACTGTTTTATGTGCCAAGTTCTCACAAATTTGGGACAATGAGGCCTGTACAGCACCCAGTGGCACTTTGCCAGGCAACTCATGGAATTGGCTGAACACTTCTCGCTTCTAGTTAGCGGACAGTGTGTTCTCTCACTGAGATAGTCTAATTGCACAATTGTTTCATTTACACTCCATCCAGGGCGAGCAACCATCCCAAAACAAGTACTTTGTCACGTAGGACTTTTCTTCACTGTTACTAGAATTGTCCTAGTCTCCTGTATAGTGGTGTTTGGGGGAGAGCATCAGTGCACTGCTTACTGGGTAGCATTTGGCTCTGTTGAACCCTGTATAGGTAGTGCCTTTTAGGAGGAAAAGTGTTCACTGTGTTTCTGCTAATTTCATATTTTATCTCTGTAGCCGGTAGCCGTTCCAATTCTCCAGGAAAAGTGCTGTCAAGTGGGTATGGTGTGTTACCGACCGGTGCCCAGAGGGTCCCACAGATACCATCCTCTGATAAAAGGAGCAAGATTCCACGCAGTCAGGGCTGCAGCCGAGAAACCAGCCCAAGCAGGATAGGATTAGGTAAAAATATGGTTTGGGGATTTTAGGGGTAATTTTCCATCTGTGACGCAGAATTCAGCTGTAATGTTTAAATAGTAAAACAATTTAAACTGTTACTTTGGAACAGAAATATTTGTGGTTTGTGAGTAATATGTTTTTGGTGACAAACTTTGAATACCATGTAACATTTTGTCACCTATAACCCTTATCCACCTCAAACCCGGGTCCGACCCAGGTAACTGAACACCGTTTCAAGCCATGTTACTGCGCTTTGAAACCCTGCTCACACTTCAGGCCAGACGCAGGTTAGTGAGGGGCTTCCCTCTGCCGGTGCTTGGTCAAACCCTGGTTATTTTTCAAGGACACTTTTCCACCATGCCGCTGCCCGGGTAGACTCAGTTTATTGCAAAGGTGGAAAAGGGGTATAAGAAATAATAAGCGTCTCTGGATTTATTATTATTGTTGGTAGTAATTTGTATATTCGGACCTAGAATGATATAAAAAATGAAAATAGTTATCCAGCTGACTGAGAAAATCTGCATCTTCAATAAAGAGGCACTGTGCAAAATATGACCGAAAAGTCGTGGAAGACTGATTATCCTAAAGATTATTAAGTGCATTAACTGGAGTAGAGTTTGTGTCTGGCAAGTGTAAGGGCACTACAGTATGCCTGAAATTGAGACTAACCCAGTTGAAACTATTTATTGCGATTCGGATCTAAAGCTGGCCATACACCTAAAGATTTATTGTCCAGTCTGGCTGGTTGGAACAAAACATCTGTTAATGTATGGGAGCAAATGACAACTGACCATTTGCTCCCAAACAAAAAATGGTCAGACAAAGGTCTGTATTCAATAAGAGTCGGATCCATTCCGAAATGCAATTTTCGGAATGGATCCAACAACTCATATTCAAAGAGTGGCCAAATCCGACTGACGGATTTGAGCCTAATACGAGTGTCGGATTTGGCCTGGCGTCCGTGCAGCTGCTGTGTGTCAGGGCTGTTATTGATTTTAGAAAAATAAATTTTCTTAAATAAGCCCTAACACATACCTCACACCAACCGGCTTCCTTCTCCCCTACCGCCCTGTGTGATGCATCCTGTGTAGCAGCAGTCGCCTTGCTGAGAGCCGCCCGGCGCTGCTGACACGGACAGTGGGGATTTGCCGTTCGCCTCGCTCTCACCACAGTGTCAGCGGCGACGGGTTTGGCCTGGTCCTGACTATGTCAATCCAACGTTTTTTCGGATTGACATTGTCTGAAACGGACTAAAACCTGTCTGATTTGGTCCCCTTTCCGGCAGAAGCATGCGTCCGCCGATCCACGTGCTTTCCGGGCCATATTGAATAGGTCGGTACTCCCTCCGACCTAAACCTGACGGAAACTGCCGTATTTCTGAAAAGACGGCAGTTTCCGACAGGTATTGTATACACCCCATATTAGTTAAATCTATTTGTCTGAACGACCATTTAAGTCAGTTTTCCGGCATTTCGGCTCAAATGGTCATTTGTCATTTGCTCCCATACATTACCAGGTTTAAATTCCAACCAGCCAGATCTGACAATAAATCTTTAGGTATATGGCCAACTTTAGTATTACAAATAATATTTAAGAGTTTCCATTCACATTACACTTTTCCAACAGATTTCTTAGGACTTTCCGTAATAATTTTTTTTTTCTTTCCTGTCCTTTATGTACGGTGGAGAGAGATTCCAGATAGTGCTCCCTCTCTTACGCCATGCATAAGAATACACTAAACTACCCTATGAAATTTCCTCCTGTATACGGGATGCGGTCAGTTTACCTACAATCAAAATCCCGACAGTCAGAATACCGACAACCATTGACCGACGGGCAAAATCCTGACATGGGCAAAATTCCGACATTTAAAATACAGACAAGGTCAAAATACAGATTATAAAACTCACACTAATTTTACTTAGAAAGAGGCAATCAGGCGCACTTATTACCAACTTTAAATAACCTGGATAAGGAAGATCTACAATGCTGCTCCCAATGAATAATCTGCAATTATTCAAACCAAACAAGAAATTACAATAATGTATACATACATGTGTACACAGGGAGCGCTAAATATTCATAATTATCTAATTTATTTAGACAATAAAAAATAGAATGACAATGCACAATTTAATAATAATAAGATATATCAATTAAAAAATTAAAAACCATATCAAATGGACATCTCTCGTGGAAATAAACAACTCAGTTGCTGGTGTTAAAGGGTCCAGATTAGGCTATTTAGCCAATAATTGCTGAGCAAGTCCAGAATCCTAGTGTATCATTAATGTAACCAGCAAGTAGCTTTTAACTGTAAAAAGATGTACTGTAGCAGTCCAATGCCACTTAAATTTAAGCTCACCGCTGTTGGAAGTGTTTCCAAACTCCCATCTATTGCTGTTCAGCGGTGTCCCCGTCTCCCCTGCAGGCTTACCAGTGTGCGCTGATGAACCGTGGCCGCACAGCCGGACGTCTCCGGCAGTGATGTGGAGCCTGATTTGCAGACTAGGGGAGAGAGCTGGATGCAGGCAGCATGGAGCAAAGTGGTGACGGATAGATATAAGTTGATTTCCACAGAGAAATTGTAGGTTCCTTGACGCGTTTCTCTGCTATAGGTAGAGTAGCAGTTTCATCAGAAGGTATGTTTGGATGGGAGTTTGGAAACACTTCCAACAGCGGTGAGCTTAAATTTAAGTGGCATTGGACTGCTACAGTACATATTTTTACAGTTAAAAGCTACTTGCTGGTGACATTAATGATACACTAGGATTCTGGACTTGCTCAGCAATTATTGGCTAAATAGCCTAATCTGGACCCTTTAACACCAGCAACTGAGTTGTTTATTTCCACGAGAGATGTCCATTTGATATGGTTTTTAATTTTTTAATTGATATATCTTATTATTATTAAATTGTGCATTGTCATTCTATTTTTTATTGTCTAAATAAATTAGATAATTATGAATATTTAGCGCTCCCTGTGTACACATGTATGTAAGGTCAAAATACAGACAATTAAAATGTCGACAGGTCAAAAAGTTGACATGAGTTTTTCATGATTTTTTAATTGAAACCGACATACTTTGCTGTCCCAGTGGACTTGAAAGGGGAATAAAAAAGTGTGCCGAGCACATCACAAACGGACGCGGTACACTTGTACTGTGTCCATGTCGAAACACACACTTTTTTGGGGTTGGGGGGGCTTGCGTCAACTCGACGTCTTAAATGTCGGGATTTTGACCTTGTTGGGGTTTTGACCGTCGGTCAATTGTTGTCAGGATTTTGATTGTAAGTATTTCATACTAAACCCCTGTATACTCCACACTGCTACTGCCTAATTGACTGTACAGAGAGAGTCGTTAATTATGTTTATGGATGACTTTTTTGTTGACTAGCAGCAATATTTTCTACTTGTTTCTCCTTCATCCACTAGGGGCCACTGGAGTGTAGTTACAATGGGGAATAGTAGGTGGTAATTGGGAGCTGGCACTTTAAAAATTCTCACACTGTGGCTAGCTCCTCCCCTACTATCTCCCCTCCAAGCCAGTCTTAGTTTAGTGCCCGAGAGAGCTGGTTCACTTGGGTTTAGCTGAAGAAATTTTTATTTTTTCTTTATTATTTTATTATTCTTACTTACACACACAGACTGGCAGCTCTGCCACTGCCAGTCTGCACCGCGGGAGCTGCCGGCGGGGTCCCATCGCAGCTGCGTGCGGCTCGGGATGGGCCCCGGCTGAGGGAGACACTGAGCTCTCCTGAGTTGGCGGACACCGCTGCGTGCGGCGCGTGTCGGGACCACTCCATCCAGCAGAAGATTCCGGCAGCATGGCAGCGGTGAGTATCAAAAATGGTCGGACACCGCTGCGTGCGGCGTGTGTCGGGACCACTCCATCACAAAAGATTCCGGCCGGACACCGCTGCGTGCGGCGCGTGTCGGGGCCGATCGGTGAACTACATCAGGACAGCGGTGAGTACAATCTCCCCCCCTCCAGACTGATGTGTGTTTTTACTATGTACAGAGGCGCACTTACGCCATTATGTAGACGGAACCTCAGCCCACTCTGTAAGCGGGCTCAGCGCTCTTCACTCCCCGGCTGCAGCATACAGGCAGCCGGGGTGATACACTCCCCACTTACAGGAGCCGGATAAGGAAGCGATAGGGTGATTTTTAATATGAACAGGCTCTCTCCGGCCGCAGCATAAGGCGGCCAGGAGTTACATTACAATGTGAGCACCTCTCACCGGCCGCAGCATACAGGCGGCCGGGGAACACATTTAGATCACCGCTCCCCAGCCGCTGCATACACGCAACCGTGGGGATAGATCACCGCTCCCGGGCCGCTGCATGCACGCAGCCGTGGGGATAGATCACCGCTCCCCGGCAGCTGCATACACGCGGCCGTGGGGATACCTTTAAACACTACATACATTTACAAGCGGCCGGGAAATACATTAGCATCTCCGCTCCCTGGCCGCAGCATACCGGGGGAGACATGGACGCTTTCCGCTGACTTTGCAGCGGATTTGAGTTTGGCGCCGAAGCGGGGGGGGGGGGGGGGGGGGGGGGAGCTAACTCCCGCTCTGTATGGCGGGCTCTCTCCGCTCCCCGCGCCGCTGCAGCATCACACGCCGCTCCAGTCTCCCGCTCCCCTGGACGCTGAAGGCTTCTTTCCTCTCCTGGCTGTGCAGGCAGGAGGCTTGGCTTGTATAAGGTATGAGGGGGGGGTGAAGGCTATTCCCGCCTTACTCAGCGGGCTCCCCGGCGGCGGCTCCCAGGTCTCACTGTCGCTAGGCAACAGATCCTGTCCCTGGGTTTTTAACTTTTCCATGCATTAGGCTGCTGAAATATAGCTACATTCCTCCCTGCAGTACCTCTGCCCGGCATTTCATACAGGTAGATCAGGAAACCTGCTCTATTACAGGAGCTGGGGCTCAGCTCATTAATAATTAAAAATCTACTGTGCAGATTTCTTTACTCTACAAAGTGTATATATGTATATATATTATATATATATGTATGTCTGTATGGATATATAGATATGTTTGTATATATTTTTAAGTGTGTGTGGGTATGTATATAGATATATGCGTACAATACCATATATAGGGGATAAAACAAACACTTCCGCAAGGTTTTCTAATAACAGAATACCCCACCTTGCCACATAACATTTTCCCCCATTTTTTCTCACAGGCTGGTCACATTTTGAAAAGCCAGCGCAACCTCCGAGAAACTTCTGGTGCACCTAAAATAGCGGTACACTACATACAGGGCGGGGTGTTGCCTTCCCTTTATTATTCCTTGGTGTCACTAGTTACTAATGCTATTTGTAATTTGGGGAATGTGTGTGGCATCAGACAAATAGCGCGGCGGCTCAGTACGCTAATAGCGGGTATCTGAAGGGAGCTCCTATAGCCTAGGGCTCAGACCCCTGTCCCACAACGCAACGCTACTGATTCAGATCTCCGCTGCTCCAGAAAGTTTATTTGAATCGTGTCGGTCACTACACATTATAGTGCAGACCTTACATAGGGCTGTGTTTATTTAACCCACCTTTTTTCCTTTCGTTTGTCTCACCTGGGATAGTCAAAGCATTCCCTCTTAGGTGTGCAGTATGCGGTGGAGCCATCTGCTTAGCCCTCCACGCACCTGCAGGACACTCCATGTTTGAACAGCACAGATTATACAGGTAATGTCACTGGTAACCAGAGACATTGTACGTCATTTCACCTCTCCAGGTTTCTAAAGGAACCTTGCTAACTAACCTTCCATGTTACAATACTGATGATGTCTGTTTTCTGTGGAGTCTGAACCTGTGTCTCAGAATATCCAGGTGCATTATACAGCAGTTCGTCTGATACTGCAGGTAAAGGAGGCGGACACGTCAAGTCCATCAGGGCTCGAAGCCGATGACGAAATGGCAGCAACTGGTCCAGTTTCAGATGAGCTGGGCAGGCTCCGGTAGACGGCCGGCAGACACCCGAATACACAATTTCAGGTATCAAACAATGTTTGTTTTCCTATCCTTTCCCCGCAGACGGCAGGAAATGGTATCAGAACCTCTCCAGGGTATACCCCTCGATGTATCGCCGGTCCAACAAGCTGCCGTTTTCCTGAGGCAACCTTGCTCAGGGATCCATCAAAGACATATACGGCAGCAGGGTTTTCTACCTTGTCCTGAGCAGGTAGGTTGTGGAACAATTGTCCTCTAGGTTACAGGATGTTTCGCATCAGGTTCAATTGATACTTTGGTACAGGTCAGAATCACGATTCTGCTTTATGTTCTTTGGAGGTCTCCACGTCTGCAGACTCGGAACCTACATTTTCACTGGGGATGTCTTAACCAGACGACCTCTGGGGCTGCGACAGTGACAGGTGAACATGAAAAACATATGGGGCAGAGGGTTCAGGGGAAGGAACTTTCTGCATGATTTCTTGAACCATTGGAGGTAAGTCCACTTTGTTTTCTACGACGGCTGCCCCAGCTCCAAGACAGACCTTTACCGGTCTTTCCTTTAAAAAAATGTTCTTTCCGTGCCCCTTCAAGCTTTCGACTCCACACGGGCGATATCTCCGTCGCCAGGGGATCTCAAAAAAAAAAAAAAAAAAAAGGCTGAAGTAGAGGTTCAACATCCTCGGTCCAGTCTGACTTTAGGTCATCCTATACACCCACTACAGGTCAGACTTTTCTACTACCTGGATGGTCCCAGGGTAGGCGCAGGTCGGTGAGAGAATGCTTGTGCGGTTACAAACTAGATTTTGGAGTACAACCGTCTCAGGAGTCCCTCAAACATGGGTCGGCCGAGTTACGATGACAAGAGAGTCATACTGCAGGCGGCGCTCCATATGCTTATAGCCGAAAAGGGTGTTGATCCCTGTTTTTCACATGTCATTTGAATCGGAACAGTTCTCAGGCCTTTGTTTTCTTTTCACGTTCCGAAGCCAGTTGGCTCGGCCAGGCCTATTCTGGCCTTAGAATCCTTTCAGTCTGTGATTGCTAGTTTGAACAAGAGAGGGAGTTCTAAGTGTCCCTTGTCTTCAAAGATGCCTGTTTACTGATTTCCGTGGGGTTTTTCCTCAACGGGCTTTTCTCAGATTCGCATTACAGGATTCTCTTTTTCACTGTCAATCCTTTCCTTTCGGTCTCTCTTCCGCTCCCACAGAGTTCAGGAAGTTCACAGAATAACTCTTTTTCAAGGGCAGTAGGTGACGTTGGTTCCATAATGGGACAATCTACTATCCCACTCTGTACATTAGGTGGCTTCTGCATATCCGGAGGATCTAGAAGCTTCTGGTTCGACACAGATCCAATTTATGCTCCTCGTAGACGTTTCTCAACATGGTCCGTCAGAGGATTTTTCCTTTCTCGGCACCAGGTACTCTATCCTTCAGTCAAGTTGCGACGCAATGAGTGATCGCCTACATTCCTCTCTGAGCGGGGGACAACGATCTTCTTTCCAGGTCAAGCCACCAGGTCAGACTCCCGGGTGAGGGAACATTCCCCGGAGTTTTGTCAGCTGGTCCGCTGTGGGCGGAGATTTCGGATCGACCTCAGGACGTTCTGACTCAATCTTTAACCCTTTACTACTCTCGGACGTGAGCTCTGGCGGCAGTAGCCGAGAATGCACTCAGGGCTCCAGGGAGTTTTCTGGTTACTCTATCCTGCCTCCTTTTCTATTTCTACCTCATGTTCGGTAACACAGGAGAGGATTTTGCGTGCTAGTCCTCTCGGTGGCTCTGGTTGGGCCATGCATGACTTGAGGATAGAGATACACCTGTTGTCAGTAGAGGAGCCTTGGCTCCTACCTCGACTGGACTGTCTACTCCAACAGGTTCCTTTTTTCTTTGTTCAATCTTACACTGGTTTCGTTTAACCGTGGGACTGTTCTCGAGACCTCAGAAGGGAGGAGTTCCCTGGGTCGGTTAGGCCTACTGGGCCCCGATTTCAGAAGTCTGTTACCTCTTCTCGCTTTTGCCACTTTTGGAAGACTTTATGGGACATAATAAGGATGAACGGGGTTTTCCCTTTCTTTCAGTTACCATTCATCTTTGGTTTCTCTGGGAGGTTTTGCTCCGCTACGCTTCAAACCACACTGACCTGAATTTTAGGTCTCTGCCTTTTGTTTTGGTTTTTCTTCCAAAAGAGATTAGCCTAGCGGGCGTAAGTTCGGCCTCTTTTTCAGGGAGTACTCTATTGACAACTCCCCCGGCTGAGCTTCGGCCTCAGCGATCGTTTCTTCCAGAGGGGTTGTCTATTTTTCGTATAAATCTGACACTAGTGTTTTTCGGTCCTCTTTGAATGCTTGTCAGGGCTCGCTGACTCTCTCTACAGAGGTCTTCGGCTATTCAACGAAGTGTTTTTCTTCTTTGTCTCTGTACGATGCTCCCGTGCTAAATAGCCGGGGTCCCAGCAGACGCTGGGCTGTTGGATACATCTGACCATCAGACAGTCTTCTAGGCGGTTGCTAGGGAGCCTCCGTTTTCCATTTCAGCACACTTTACGCGCGATATAAGACCTTCGTGGGCGGCTGCCCATGGGGTCTCCATGAATACTTTGTCGGGCGGCTACTTCGTCGGACCGACATTCGTTTTGTCAATTTCTACAAGTTTGACACTTTTGCGGCCTCTGCATCACAGTTTGGCCGAGCAGGTTTTAAAGGACTCTCAGCGCTCTCCCACCCGTTTTTGGGAGCTCTGGGACGTCCCCATTGTAACTACACTCCAGTGGCCCCTAGTGGATGAAGGAGAAATCAGGATTTTGGTACTTACCGATAAATCCCTTTCTCCGATTCCACAGGGGCCACTGGACGCCCGCCCAGCGCTGTTCCCCCTTGTTTTTTGCTTAAGGGTTTGCAGGTCACCATATGACTGCTTGTTGAGTTCAGGCTAGCCTGGTTTTTTGTCAGTTTCTGTTCCAGGTTTAGTTTGGGTTATCCTGGTTTACAGGGCGTCATTAACCTCCTCTACCTCAGGGTTTGTTTATTCCATCTCTCATCGGGCACAGTTTTACGTAGACTGGCTTGGAGGGGAGATAGTAGGGGAGGAGCTAGCCACAGTGTGAGAATTTTTAAAGTGCCAGCTCCCAATTACCACCTACTATTCCCCATTGTAACTACACTCCAGTGGCCCCTGTGGAATCGGAGAAAGGGATTTATCGGTAAGTACCAAAATCCTGATTTTTGTAGTTCTGAATAATTTCTGGGTGGAAGAATGCATTACCTCTAGCATTTACGTTGTAAATGTACTGTAGTTACACAGAACCCACCCCTTCTATGGTCTCAATATAATGACATTTGTAATATGTTGGCCTTTCCAATAAATCAAAACTTTTTTTTTTTTTTTTTTTTTTTTGGTTTTTTTAAATTTTGGTTGGATTTCTAAAAGACTTCAGTAATAATAGGATTTTGGTACTTACCAGGTAAATCCTTTTCTTTGAATCCATAGGGGGCACTGGAGTACTCTTGGGTTATGGACTGGGCGTAGCGGAAATGGCACATATTTAAATATTTAAATTAGTAACTGGCCATCCCCTCCATAATCCCATAGAGCCCTTCAGTATTTTTACTGGGCCGAACAGGAGTGATAGAGAGGATGAACCATAGAGAATTACATATAACATTATATGAACCTATAACATTATAATATAATGGTCAACCCTAAAGTTGACACATAACGGAACTGATAACAATCAGTTGATACCAGAACATCGAATGCATTGGTGATAAAGTGTTACCATAAGATCCACAGACCTTACCACAAGACAGGTAAACTGCTCTGGGTGGGCGTCCAGTGCCCCCTATGGATTCAAAGAAAAGGATTTACCTGGTAAGTACCAAAATCCTATTTTCTTTTTCATCCACTAGGGGTCACTGGAGTACTCTTGGGACGTACCAAAGTTTCCCCCTTGGGCGGGAGAGCAGTTTGGCACCTGTAACACTAGACGGGCAAAGCTAAATGCTGATGCCGCAAACGTAGCCAACCTGTAAAAGCGCAGCAACATGCGCACTGATGGTCATGCACTGATGACCATGTAGCAGCTCGTCTACGCT